>NC_056726.1:1597357583-1597475083 GCF_019279795.1 Protopterus annectens | reverse complement strand
ATACTACTCAAATATACAGATTTTTGCAGAATGTCCAGATGTTTACCTCATATTTGTGGCTTATTACTCATAAAACCCATGTGTTTTCTGGCAAATCACTACAAAATCTTGGAGGACTGAATTCAGAAAATAATGACAGACATTTGCGAGTCAGACTTCATATGCCTCCGAAATGCCATGCTAATGCAACATCTGTTAGTCTATCAAATCTCTAAGTTTGTGTCTTTTGGCTTTCCATGTTAGGGGTCACCACAGCAGAACTCCAATCCGCTAATGATTGGCAGTAGACATTTACATGCCGAGTTGCCAGCCCTGATGCACAACCTTCAATGAAGGTATGCCCATTCATGCATATCTCCACACAGAAGACATTCTAGCTGAGAATCGAACAGGACAATGTCTTACTGTGAGACGACAATGCTACCACCCCCCCCCCATTAGAGCACACAGAGATCACAGTCAGTCTGGGGCTGGTTTCTCCCTCTTTCTTCAGACCCCTAATAAGACTCTCCACTGGCACAGCTATAGCTGAGTGGCCAAGCCAAAACCTCCAGCTCCCTCTCTGCCCAACTAGTGCTTCGTGTCCCTCCTAAGTAACTGACACACACACACACACTTTGAGATTTGATTGATATACAAACACACACACACACACACACACACACACACACACACACACATCTGTGAAAGTCTAGCACAGATTTATTAGATACTCTCCCTTCTGCCCACACTGTAAGGTAGTTCTGACTCCCACTAGCCAACTCTTTATCAGCTACTTAAGGCCCTTAACAAAGGGTGTCCAATCCTACTGTGAAACATTACTAATTATCCAAATGGTAGTCTGACCAAGAGCAAGGCTATTTAGGAGTGGCTTGTACAGTGTCACCATATAGATATGCAAGTACTCTAAGAGCTTACATATGTCTCACAAATATCAGCCACAAAGATAGGTTTAAATATATTTAATAATAAATATATAGTAAAAGAACAAGACAATACACAATAAGTAATCAGTTACATCAGAGTTTAAAATAACAGGAAATATTTATAACAACATTGCAGGGCAGTCTCAAATAAATAAAGAAAACATCTAAGCTATACTTTACTATATTCCTGTCTGAATCTAAAAGAGTTACTATGCCCTAAAAACTTAATTACAGCAAGGCAAGTGCAGAAGGTGGTGATGAGTGGATGTTTCTAGGTCAAAGACAAGATACAAAATACACAGTTTCCCTCTGAGAGAGTTCTTAAATTAATATAAAATATTACTGCTGGGTTAGCTTGGATGACATCATTTTTTGTCACTTGACATTAGTTCCCAAGCTAAACACCCAGTGTAGCATTTGACATCTCCTTGTGAAAAATACACATCTCTCAGATATTTACAGATCCTAGAAGTCATAAAACAATAAAACACTTCTACATTTGAAACCTAGTAATTACTTCTCTTTCAAGACAACACAAAAACCTTCCAACTCTAGACATTGTGTCTGCTACTGCATTGAAATTGAGAGATATTTAAAGCATAATCATAAAACAATTTAATTTTAACTATTTTCTTGAAGTTTTGCAAGTTAACTCTGTATGTTCTAGTTTCTACTGTTAAAACATGCATATTTGCACAGGTATATAGTTTATATACATTTCTGTTCTTTTCCAGTAGGGTACACTGTGAGCACATCCTTGAAGTTCAGTACTGTGCAAACCCTGTTCAACTCATACTTCCATACCTGTAGTTTAATATAAATGACATATGCTTATTTACAAAATTCCACATAGCTGGGCTGGCAGTATTGCCCTATGAAAGTCTGAGGAATGCTGGTATTACTGGCCGAAAGCACTAACAAAATAAAATCTCTCGAGTGTATTTTGCATATTCTGCCTTTTGCTGTTCGCATTTATTCAGTTTTTTATTGGTTCCTGGTTTGCTGTTGTTAGTATTGCCCTGTGTCACAGATGCATTCAGTTAACAGTGCTGTGCATAGTGCAAACCTGGCAAGGCTGTGCTACACTAATACTGTGAAGTTAACAATGAATACTAATACAAGGGACTTCACGTAACTAATCCTTTGGCAACAGATGTTAAGTGTTGGAATGCAGTGTAAATAGTCCTGGGTTCTAGTACAGGGTATGCAAACTTTTCTTATACTGTTGTGACATTACAGCTTATACAGAGAAAGTGCTACATAGATGAATATTGCCTCAACATCCTTGTAGAAAGAGCTGTAAGTTTATGACTACTACTCACATGGTCCTGGGTTCAAATACTGTGCATTCCATAAACATTTCACACTTGCTCTACAGCAAATTATATTTACTTCTGCTTATAATACCTGAGATAGTTTTGCTGATATTACAAAATGTTGATAAATGCATAGCTCTGTTCTCACAGTTGAATAACAGATTTGCACAAGTGGCTGGGTATGAACTAAACTTGGAATTGTATTGCTTAAGAGTGTACACTGTATATTGTTTGCTACATTTGAAAAAGCTGCACTTGACTTACCATCAAGCAAACATGGTAAAACAAGTGAATTTGCTTGCAAGATGGTAAGCAGAGCTCATCTTTTTCAAATGTGTCAAAATGCAGACAGTGGCACAGTTGGTGGGAAAACATGCTATTTCAAGTGGAATTGGTGGGAAATGCACATTAGACATTGAGCTTGATTTTGTGTAGATGTGCCTGTTGTCACTGAAGAAGGTATTCACTTATGGGCACAATGCTGGGGTGTTCAGGAGTCCAATGTCTTTAATGGGCTCCTGGTTAAGGATTATGGCTCCCACTTCTTGCAGGGAAACTATACAGCTCTTCAATACAAATCTGAAGCCTGGTGTACTTTGGCAAGGGCTTTCTCCAGTGTGACTGGTATCCCACGTACTGGGTAACAATTTTTACACCATTATGATTACCTCTGACTGAGGAAATAGGATATCCTTGATCACTGGATAAGGGGCTGTCAGGCAGGGAACACCCCACAGATGTGTAAGTATTCATGGCATTAATTAATTGCAAATATTAAAGCTGAATATGGTAAAAACTGGTATTCATAATGCTTTTTTTTTCTCTTTCTACAGCTGCAGAACAGAGGGCCTAGAATGTGAGGTCCCATGCCAGGTTACTGGCCAGTATGAGAGAAGCTTGTGGTATGTAAGCATAAATATATAAAGTACTGTTATTGCAGCCTTAACAGTTAAAGATGGATTAGTTGTTATACAGTGGTCTAAAATTGGGAATGCATATATGAACTTTAAAAGCGAGTATGCATGCATTACTCTGTAGCATAGCTCTTAACTGTCCATATTTTTGCCGAATATCCACATTTATGACTCATTGTTTTGGCCTGTTCATAGTAATATTTATGTTTGTCTGGCAAATAATTGATATTGCATTCACTAAGTAAAGAGTCGGCAGCCGCGGTGGTGCAGCGGTTAGTGTTGCTGCCTCACAGCAAGAGGTTCTCTGATTCAATCCACGGCTGGGGTGCCTTCTGTGTGGAGTCTGCATGTCCTCCTTGTGGTTGCGTGGGTTTCCTCTGGGTGCTCTGGTTTCCTCCCACATCCCAAAGACATGCTGTAGGTGGATTGGATACTCTAAATTGGCCCTAGGCATGAGTATGTGCATGTGTGTGCCTTCCGTGGAAGGTTGGGCGCTGGGCTGGCAACTCGACACTGTAAAAAACTCCACTGCCAATCATGAGTGGAGAGGTGATCTGCTGTGGTGACCCCTTACTGGGAAAAAACAAAAGAAGAAGAAGTCACTAAATATTGTTGAGTGCCAAAATGTATGTTAGCACAAATCCTATGCAACTTTCCACATGTGTAAGAGTAATATTTAAAATATGTTCCTAATTTTTGGTCATTATACCCCCAATATTTTATGATCCGTGCAGATATCCTGCTCTAAAAGGTTGACAGGTATGGTCTGTAACACAAAGCAACTCTCAGATAACAGTGAACATGAATTTATAAAGTATAAGATGAAAGTGTGCTTGCATTATACTGTATTCCAAAGGAAAAGTTCAGTATTACATTAGTCACTGGTTGTGGGTCCAAATACCACACTCCCAAAATATAAAACTCAGTTGTTTACAATACTGTTTTAGGTTTTCATTAATAAAAATACAGTACTGTTACGTATTCATCATTATAGCATTTTAAGTGCAGACCTCTATACCTGTGGCTTGTATGGCCTGTTGTCAGGTGTAACCAATGTACATGGAACATGCGTATGTGCAATATTTGCTCCCATGAATGATTGCTGGATGTGATATAATCTGGACTATAGTCTGCATGTGCTAGGAACAGGGTAGTATTAAAAGTAATAAAGGAATTTCTTAGCATATGGTACAGTTAAAAGTAAAATGTAACAGAATAGAGTAAATTAATTGTAGAAAGCTTTGTATATTATCTGTGAAGTTACTACTGTTCTCATTTTTTCTCTCACCCATCCCTTCTCTTCATTATGTTTTTTATGGAATTCTTAATTTGCATTAATATTTTTATTATTATTATTATTATATTATTTATATAATGAGATTTTCTATTATTATTATTTTTATACCTGTAATGCTTTCATTATTATTTATATTTTTATATTGCTTTGTTGTTAAATACATTTTCATTTTTTATTTTTACTGCTTGTAATTATATTATTTATTATTTTTATAATAATTTGTTATATTATTGTTTACTTCTCAAACTTTTAGAGCAGAATAGCTGCACAGACCATAAAATAATGGGGGTACAATATTTTAAATATTGCTCTTACACACATGGAAAGTTGCACAGGATTTGTGTTCACATACATTTTGACACTTTTGTGCATCCTAATTATAACGATAATAATCTTCAGCAGGCTATTGTCATCCCTGGTTAATAGGTCTTTCGTTACACTACAATACTGATGTCAACTTCAACAGTATTGTATAGTTGGGAAGTGTGTTTTTAAACTGACAACCCCTGTCTATTCTGTAATACTGGACTGTGGTTTTATCCTACAGACTAATACATGCATACTTTTCCTTTACAATTAACAAATGCTTACTCAATGTGATACAAGTGCTTAACACAATAAGCTGTATTTACTCTTAATACTACAATAACAGTAAAGTTTGGATGCATAAATACCACTTGCATCTCTCATCCATGCCAATCTTACTTCCTAAGTTCACAGATTCAGTAATCTATCTGCATGAGCTGTGGAAAAAGGAGAACACAATGGAATACCATTAAGAAAACCAGTCCTGAACAAATGCAGCTGCTACCTCTTACAAGTAGTGCCTGTAAGTGATACTTACACATCTGTGGAATGCCGCCAGTCTGACATTCCTTGATCCAGCTATCAAGGGTATCCCTCTTCCTCATCCTGAGGTCTCCATAGTGATTCCTACACTGTTCACCAGTGCGGGGGATACTGGTAGCACTGGACAAATCCTGGGGTAAACTATTCCATTCATCTAATTTGTAATCGGATCCATGATAGAGCTCCTGCAACAGCCGGGTGCCATACGCATTCACCAGGAGTCCAACAAACACTTTGCACTCCTGCACACTCCACCTTTGAGACCAAAATCTCAAAACCTCTCCACAAACACCATCCATGTCTAATGCAAATGAAGACCAATCTATAATGATGTTCCCACCAATTCCAGTTTGACAAATACTGACAGCTTGCATTTTTCGATTTTGTAACATGTTGTTTACCATTGCACAAACACACTGAACATGTTTGCAAAGTGGTAACCAATAAAGAGAAATTAACCTATACAGATATTATGCAATATTAGCAAGCTGTGTTGGTACAGCGGTAGCATTGTTGCCTCACAGCAAGAGGTTCTCCTTTTCAATTCTCGGCTGGAGTGCCTTCTGTGTGGAGTCTGCATGTCCTCCCCACAGTCGGGTGGCCTCCAAAAGACATGCTTGAATGGACGCGCCTTCGCTGAAGGTTGGGCATCGGGTTGGCAACTCGGCACCATAAAAATCTACTGCCAATCATTAGTGGACCGGAATTCCACTGTGGCGACCCCTAACTGGGAAAAGACAAACATGTGTGGCAGCCATCAGGAAAATAATCATGATATAAGGAATACTATACTGACTGCTATAATTGAGGGTGACTATAATGTGAAGTGGGACAACATTACAAAAGACAGAGGTTTGCTGTATTAGAACCATGAACCTTATCTATGGTAGTCCTACACTCACAGCTATTGACAGGAGAAGAACAATGAAACAAAATACGTCTATGTTTAATTTCATTGCTATCTTATGGAAGTTCACATTACTAAAATACAGACTGCAGTCATTCTATTTGAACCCAGGACCATGTGAACTTTAGCCTGACAATTAACATCAGCAAACACAGAAGTTACACGAACATCTCCTAGATTACTATTCATCCTGAGGTTCATACTGTTAAATGCAACACAATGGCGCTTAGTGGGTTTGCTCCATGCATACATACATTAATAGAATTCATCCCATGTCTATTTTTAGATGTCTAGGTCCTGTTTGCTACGTGGGTGGTCCATTGTGTTATTGTCTATTTCATGTCTGCTTATGTCATTTGTAAATATCTCATCTGTAATATGTCTTCTTTGTTATTATTTATCTGTCTACCTTGGTAATATGCCTTCTTTGTTATTAATTATCTGTTTACCTTGGATCTTTTCTCCCTGGGCTTCCACTGAAAATGGACATTAATCCAGTTGGACTATCCCAGTCAACAAATGTAAAATAAATAAATAAATAAAATTTGTGTAGTTTGTGCACTGCCGCTGTGCATGCAAACCAGCTGAGCATGGCTGAAGCCATTTGTGCTAAATGCAGCACGTTGCAAACAGTGGCCCAAAAATTAAGAGAAAAAAAAACATTAACAGGCAGAAACAGAAATCAGTGTATGACATTCACAATATAATATGTAAGCACACATGAAATATGCCTACATAGGTCTACAATCCAATTCACCATCCAATGCACATTCAGAACACAGGATGGGTGCCTTAATCTTGTTTTTCACACATGCACCTTTGTAGCAAGCAGCAATATTCATTCAGCACACAAACATATTGAACAGAATTTACAGTTATATTAAAATATTACATGCTACATGTACATGTAGTGAAATGTTTATCTTTGAAAATAATGCACTTAGTGATTACACATCCTGTTATGACTTTTGCTTGCAGATACACAGCACTGTCTTAACTGTCTGTGTTCCTTGGTCATTCAGCGGCTATCTGACCAGTAAGCTGGGACGTGTGCACACCGTTCTATATCATTTCACTTACAATGTCAAAGGATATTAACTGGGATTAATATGATATGCAGCTACCAACTAAGGAAAACCAGGTTGGATGTCACAAACAATCACTGACTGCTCTTTTGGGGGTGGGGGAGCAAAGCTGTGTTCCTGCTATGGCACTGACAAGACTGTGTATGTCTGGTTAATGTGCTTGTTTGGCATCCTGCCTGTTGTCTGATTTAGGTAGGGTTGAGAAGTGAGAAACTGCAATGTGTATCCTTACTGTCGAACTGTTATCTGTAATACTTTCCCAGTACAAAAGTATAGTGGTGCAGGAGGATGCTTTTAGGCTCTCAGGTGGTGGGTCAGTGTATTAAGATTCTAAATTCAACATATACCCTACTTTCCACTGTGAGGGGTTCCCTGCGTTTGGCTCTGGCTGTGAGCCAAGGCTGCCAGAGGTCTCAAAGTTCCTGTATTGTGTCCTTGGCCTGCAAAGTGTTCACCCTCCCTTTCTATGTGTATTAGCAGCAGCAACGGCATTGTCTTCAGACTGTAGCACAGACAAAAATATTAAAAAATCAGCAGATACTAACTAGCTGTCAGTGATTACTTTGTGTCGCTACACCACTATTTTCTCAATCTGTTTAAAAATCCAGCATGATTTCGACATGGATGCTTTATATCTTGTTGACTAGCTCCACAAGAGTAGGTTCATAAGTTCATAGGTAGGTACTAGGCTATCTGCCCAAAGGCATTTATAAGCCTAGCTGCAATGTGTTGGCTTACACCGCCCCCATAGATTAGTTCCCTGTGCCTCTGTCCAGCAGAGCCACTGACATGATCCCCGGGATATGCTTTCTGTTTCCCATCCACTTGACAAGGTTTCTCTTGAAGAGAGTTAGCAAGGAGCTCTGCCTAATGTAGACTGGAATTTTGTTCCAGAGCATGGGAAGTCTCTGGGACAGGAGTCTATCCCTCCAGCACATCCTTTTTATTGTTGTGGTGAGGTTTAGATCCCTAGAGCATGTGGCTTGAGGGGATATGGTTTTCTTTAGGTGGAGCATGTCCATCAATTCTGGGTTGGGCCTGGCCTTGTATGTCAGGCAGAGATCACCTCTGAGTAGGCAGTATGCAACTGAGTACAGCTGGAGTTTCTTCAGTCGAGCTGCATAGGGCATCTGTTTGAGGCCAGCGATCCTCTTGGTGAGGTACTTCTATGGTCTTTCCAGCTGTTGCAGGTGTCTTGTAAGCTACATCCCAAATTGGGCGTTGTACTCTATGATGGGTCTGATGAGTGATGCGTAGAGGGACACAATGACCTCTTTTGATCTGGATGCAAACCCATTTGTGATTAGGTGGGCCACATAGAAGGATTTTCTAACCTCTTTGGTAATGTGATTGTCAAAGGAGAGGTTACTATCTACTTGGGTCCCCAGATCCCTTATTACGTCTTCCATATTTAGGGGGCTACCACCTATGTGGTAGCTTGTGGGTACTATGTTTTTTCCAAAGGGGATGACTATGCACTTTTTGGCATTTAGCTTGAGACCATGGTTTTGACACCAGATATCTGTCTCAGTGAGACCCTTTTGGAGGATGTCAGTGTCAGCTGGAGAGTCAATTATAGCCCCTAGTTTGCAGTCGTGTGCGAACTTGGTCAGTCATAGTCCTCATGTACTAGCTTGTACCTCTGAGAAGTATATGCCGAACAGGAGGGGTCCTAGGACTGAGCCCTGGGGAACGCCAGTTGTAACCGATTTAGGAGTCAGACCTAGATCCCGCAACTCTTACCACGTGGGTTCTGTCCGTGAGCCAGTTGTCAACCCATCTCATGACATAGGGGTTTATGTTCAGGCTGGTGAGCTTGTCTATAATACCTGAATGGGGAATGGTGTCGAAGGCATTTGCGAGGTCTAGGTAGGCTGTGTGGATCACCTTTCCCTCGTCTATAGCCTTGGTAACTGTCTCAAAAAAGTCCACCAGATTTAGGAGGCATGATCTGCCCTTAACAAAGTGAACTGGGTAGTGTCCAGTGTTTGGAGGTTCCCAATGTCCCTGTTAATGAGATCCATGATGATGCACTCCATAACCTTGCAGACCAAGCTAGTCAGGCTTATAGGGTGATAGTTCCTGCGGTCTGTTGTGGCTCCACCTTTGGGGAGCAGAATAACCCTTGCTGTGCACCACTCTATGGGCACGTAGCCTGTGGAGAGGCTGAGTTTGAACAATGTGTTTAGGTGAGGGGTTAGTTCATCTTTGAGCTCGTGTAGGATGCAGCCTGGGACACCATCCGGTCCCATTGATGCTGTGTTTTTGGCTTTGGAGAGGGCTGTTTTAACCTCAGTGTCTGTGATTTCAGGGACTCTACATTCTTCTGGTATGGTTATGGGCCCTTTTGGGGTGATAGGGGGGTGAAGTTTGCACTGAACCTGTCTGCCAGGATGTTGACGATATCAGTCGGTTCAGTGTATTTTGTGCCATTCTGCACTAACTCCAAGCAGATCTGAGAATTGCCACTTAGATTCTTGACATAAAGAATGCCTTGTGGTTATCTTTGGAGTCCTTGGCAATTTTTCTTTTGAAGCTAGCCTTGGATGATTTTATGAGGGATTGTAGTTTCTGCTGATGCTGATCAGAGATGTCTTCCCTTCTTGGGATTTTACTCTTTTCTGTACTAATTTCCTCCTTCTATTGTATAGCTTGTTTATGGCAGGGGTCCACCAGACTGGTTTCCTTTTCTTGGAGGAGTGAGTCTTGGTTTTGCTTGGGATAGCATGATCCATGCATTCGTGTAGGTGCCCATAGAGTGCATTTGTAAAGGATTTTGCAGCTTGGACAGCATTATCCTTTAGCATGGGGGCTTTGAAACTTTCCACCTCGGTCTTAAGTAACATGAAGTTTGCTTTTGAAAAGTTTTTCACAGTGGTTTCTTTGACCCAGGGTGGGGGCGGAATGTGGATATCCAGAGTGATTAGTTTATGGTCAGAACTAACCAGCGAGGGGTTGACCTCCGGTGTGGAACACCAGTTGGTTGATTAGCATATAATTCAGCTGTGTATGCTGTAATTAGCCTAGCTGAAGCACGGACTAGGACATCATCATCAGCCCCCTTTTTTTCCCATTTTTCTACATGAAGTCGGGGCATCGTGTTAACTGTTGCCAACTCTCTCAATTCAGTGCTACACTCCTGCTTTCTTCAACACTAATGCCTGACTGTCACAAATCTTTCACACAATTCATCCATCTCTTTGCTGGACATCCTTGCTTTATCTTACCTTCTTCCTGTCTGTCCCAAATCTTCCTCACCAGATTGTCTTCTGCTTTTCAATACATGTGCCCAAACCATTGTAATCTGTTTTCTTCTATCTTTTCTGCAATTGGAGCTACTTTGGCTTTGGCTCTTATGTCATCATTTCTTTGCCTGTCCCTCAGTGTATATCCTACCACCTTTCTCAGGCCCTTCATTTCCATCACCTCTAGCTTCTTCAACTGTTCTGCCTTTACTGCCCAGGTTTCTGTACCATACAGTAGTACTGGTCGCACCACTGGTTTGTAAACCTTACTTTTCAGGTTTTTTGGCATTCTTCTGTCATAGACTACACCTGATACTCTATGCCAGTTGGCTGCAGCCCCTCTGATTCTAGCTTTGACCACTTCATTCAGACTGCCCTTCTCCTCAACTACTCCTCCCAGATTCTTGAAGCTGTTTACCTGTTCCACTATCTTCTCTTCTATCTCTATTCTCAGCTTCTTCTGATTTACCCAATTTGCTGTCATTACCACTGTCTTATCTGTGCTTAGATTCATCCCATGTGCCTTCAGATTTGCATTCCATTCTCCTATCCTTTGCTGAAGCTCTTGCTAAGAGTCTGTCTGTACTGCCACATCATCTGCATACAGCAACTTTGTTGATCCCTCCCCTCCAACCTGTTTGCTAATGTAGTCCATCACCAGTATGAACAGCAGTGGGCTCAGAGCTGAACCCTAATGTACACCCACTCCCACTGGGAACCCCTCTGTGAGGCTGAACACTGTTCATACTTGAGTCATTGCTTCCTTGTACATAGCCTGCACTAATTCTACCAATGTTTCTGGGACTTCAAACCACCACAGTACTGCCCAGATTAGCTTTCTTGGGACCTTGTCAAATGTTTTCTCCAAGTCTAGGAATGCCCGGTTGGACTCTCTCCTCATCTCTAGCTTCTTCTCAAGTATCTGTCTCAATGCAAACATCAGGTCAATTGTGCTGTATCCTGATCTGAATCCAAACTGCTCATCTCCCATCGTACATCCCACTACTCTGCGTATCCATTTATCAATCACCCTCTCCAGAAGTTTCATGCAATGTGATAGGAGTTTGATGCCTCTGTATTGCCCACAGTTGTGGATGTTCCCCTTGTTCTTGTACATTGGCATGAGTATGCTTATTCTAAAGTCATCTGGGATACCCCTTTCTCTTCACACTGTTATTAGTACCCTCAGGAGTTATTTCTCCCCTAGCTCACCCAGCATCTTTATCATATCTGCAGTAACCTCATCTGAACCTGCTGCTTTCTCTGACTTCATCTTCCTTAGTGCTGTTCTTACTTCTTCTAGGGTGAACTCCTCTTCTTCTCTCATCGTAGACTGTGTCTGGGGTAATACAGCTTCTGTAAAGTTTTCTTCATTCAGAAGCTGCTGGAAATATCCCTTCCATCTACCTTTTGATGCCCTCTGACTGGTGAGCAGGTTGTTGCTGGCATCCCTTATGAAGGGTGTCTGACTATCTTTTTTATCTTTCTGACTTTGCCTTGCAACCTGGTATAGTTTCTTTGTGCACCTTACTGAGTCACTTTCCAGAAGCTGATAGAGTGCCTCTGATGCCCTATTCTTTGCTATTGCAACTTCTTTCCTAGATTCTTTGTTAGCCAACCAGTAGTCCTTCCTAGCCTGGTCACTCTTTTCTATCTCCCATTTTTTCCTGCACTCCTTCTTTCTTGTGATGACCTCCTGGACTTCTGCATTCCACCAGCAGCTTTCCTTATGTACCTTATTTCCATACCTGGCTCAGCCACATATCTTTTCTGTAGTCCTAACACATGTTGTTTTTAGGTGCTGCCATTCTTCTTCATCTCCACCTATTTCCTCCTCTTCTTTGTGTGCTAGAGCCCTGAGTAATTCCTTGAACTGTTGTACTTTCTCTCCATTCAATTTCCAGGTCTTCAGCCTGGTCTCTGTTGACCTTCTCTGACCACTGTGGCAAGTAGTGATTTATGCTGTTGATTACTCTTGTATCTGATCTTGTGACTGTCTCTCTTTCTGAACCATGTGTTGGCTACTATTAAGCCATTTGCCAGACAGAAGTCTAGAATGACTAAAATAGGAACCAAGTGTTCTCCCTCTCTGAAATGAAAAGACCTCAGATAATCTATGATCTGATAGCAGAATATTGCAATGCCTATTAATAATGCCCAAAAAGGCCCCTGTATTCAGTCTATATGTAGTTACAAACTTCAGATCTGATTTTTGCTCCATAGAATGTTTTTTATATGTCATTAGGTCCTTCCTATCCTGGCTAGAGGCCCCGTTGCTGACAGTAATAGTGTTATCATATTTGTAACCTCGATTTTGAACTCTGTGTATCAGATCATCCCTGTAATATTCATATTTCTCCAAACTGGAGCAAACCCGTTTAACATGAAGGAACTGTGATTTGGGGATATTCCTGATGACATGTTGTCGATGGAAGCTGGAAGCATGAAGTAGGCTATTATATTGTGGGTATTTCCGATAAATGTCACTAGCAAGAGTGTTATCCTCATTCCTTTTAGCTAGGACATACAAAAATATAATCTGGTTTGGATGATAGTAAACTGTGAAATGGATTCCCCATTTATTTCCATTTAGATATTCAAAAAATTCTTGGAGATAGCCACTATCAGCCCTCCACACTAGCCAACAGTCATCCAAATAGCACCTCCAAATGTTAATTTCCACCAAATACAAATTGTGCCCTGGGTCATAAATAATCTGATCTTCCACATAAGCCATAAACAGGTCAGCATAAATTGGGGCAAAAGATGCCTCCATTGCTGTACCTTGCATTTTCCAATAACACAGGTCCTGAAAATAAAGGACATTTTTGTCAGAACGTGCCCAGCTAAGCAAATCAGAAATGTATCAAATCCAGGCCGATACAGTCCACTTTTCTCTAGCTAATATTGTAATGCACAAAGGCCAGCCCAATGTGGAATGTTAGTATAAAGAGCCGTAACATCAAGTGTACATAGGAGCCAACCCAGTTCTAATTGCATATCAGAAATAATGCCCAAAAATTGGGTTGTGTCCTGTATATGTGCTCTAATAAACTTCAATAGGGGCTGTAAATACTGGCACACAGTGGCCAATAGGGGCACATATACTTCTTCCACCATTAGCAAGGGTCCCTGGCATGGGTCAGAGTAGGCCAGGTCCTCAGCCCACTTATCACCGGTAACTACCCATGCCAGAATCACCTAGAGCCATGTTTTACACCATCAAGTGGCTAACCCTGCCACGGTGCACAGTCTGTGATCTGTGTTCTCCTGTCTTGAGGGTGCTGTGCACCACAGTAGATGTCCAAAGCACAGTTGGTCTGTACAACTCTTCCCCCTATAGGGCAACATGTAGAGTCTTTGCTGCTGCCCACAGCTCCATTCATTGTTGGGTTTTGGGATGGAAATTCTCAACATGCTTTTTTTCAGACATGGGAGAAACCCCATGGAGAAACACTAAGCCACCTGGTCTCTTTTTAAGCACAGTCCTAGTCCAAGTGCAGACAAGGACAGATGCAATCAATTACTAATGTACTCAGTTGTTTTTTTAATTTCTCCAAATCTTTTGGGTTTCTAATACCATGACAGGAATGAACCCCATTCCTAAGTCAAAGTACGATTAAAGTTCATGAAATTAGTATTGTTTCACTTTTTGATGTCACCCAACAGTGATCTTTACAGCACCCACAATGTGCACAATAATGACTCCTTCTGCAGTTCGTATGGAATTACATGTATTGGTAATGTATTTAAATAGGATTGTAGACTAAGACCCGTTGCTCCTACTACTATTGGAACTATCTGGGTATCTTTCTTCCACATTGCTCTCATTTCTGCTTGCAAATCCTAATATTTTATGACTTTGTGTCTCTCTGTACCCAGGACACTGTAGTCACTGTGTGTGGAGATTTCACTGATCAATGCTACTTTTGTTTTCTTTTCCTGGACTACTAAAGCTGGTTTTCTAGCATCTATCTTTTGAACTGTTGGTAATGGATGATCCCATGTGATGTAGACTTCATCATTTTCTGTGATGCTTTGTGGCTCATATTTCCAGTGTTTTTCAGCCACTTCAGTACCATAATGTTTGCACAATCCCCAATGCAACAGTCTCGCCACATTATTATGCCTTTCAGTATACAGTTCTTCTGCCATTAGTATGTCGCAACCAGCAACAAGGTGTGCAACTGTTTCCAGCTCTGTTTTACAAAACCTACATCTGTCTGTTTCTTCCACATGTTCAATGGACTTTGTAAACCAACGTGTATGTAGCCCACTCTCTTGGACTGCCAATATTAACCTTTCATCTCTTCATTTAAATTCACCTCTCCTTAACCATTCCTGCATTCATTTCTGATCAACATGAGGTTCTTCCAGAACTTTTCTATACTTGCAAATATATTTATACTTTTTCCCATTTCTTGCCTTCTGATCTAGTCCTTCACCATTTATTCTTTTTGTTTTTGACACATTCATTTGCTGCCTGATTTTTATGTACTTGTGGTTTGATTTCCATTCTTGCTTGACGCCGATATGATTCTGCTAACCTAAGCAGGGAAGCCATCTTAGATTTATTCTCCTCATGTTTCAAAACATTCACTATGTTTGGGTCTTGTGAGGTCAGCAGATATATATGTGGAGTCCCACGACTGCAGATCTAAACATGTAATCAATTTCAAGGAGGCCCATCAATCCTTCACGACGGGGAATATATAATCTTGGTATGCACTGACTTTTATAAATCATTTGGTGAGCATGAAGCATCCTTCTTGTTTTCCTGTCTAATCTATCCAGCACATTTTGGGGCATTCAATCATTCCAAAACTATAAGTTAGGACAGGAAGAGCAAATTGGTTTAGAGCTTGGATTTTGTTCCTAGATGTTAAAGCTGTTTTCAGGATTAATTTAAGTCTTCTGGTGTACTCCTTATTAAGTTTTATTCACATTTGTTCATGTTTTATTGTTGATCCTTCATCAGTTCCCTAATATTTATGCACTCCCTCTTGCTCAAGTTGTTTTATATCACATTTTTGACCTCAACAGATGTTTTCTTGGTGCTGCAGTTTTCCTGCTTTAAAGGTTGCTTTTGCACATTTATCAAGACCAAATAACATTCTTATATCATCTGAAAAAGTTTTGACAACTTGCAGTTGTGCTTTCATTTCCTCATCTAATGAGATATATAGTTTTAAATCGTCAAAAAAGAGAAGAAAATTCTTTGCACTTGTTTTTTAGGAGACAAATTATAGCCATGACCTAAGCTGTTAAGTAAGACAGCTTAACAGATTAAGGGCAAGGCAGAATAGCAGCGGTGACAGAGAGTCCCCCGGAATATCCCCCTTTGGATTTTTATCCCTAAAATAATAAGTTGTCCTTTATCATGCTTAATTGCAAAGTAGTCTGCCACTGTTTCATAGTCACTGTAATGTAATCGATTAGTGTAGGGTATATCGTATAAATTTTTTATCATTCTTTTATCCATGAATGTGGGATATTATGAAATTCTTTTTTGTAGTCAATCCAGGCCAAACTTAAATTCTTCCCCCTTTTATAGTTCTCCACTATGACTTTATTTAACAACAACACCTTTGTTCCGTATGACTTTCCTTTATTGCCCCTTTGTTCTGTTGCCATAATTGAGTTTTCTTCTAAATTATTATAAACTCTCCCCGGGATTCATGAACGCTGCGCCAGGCGGACGCATAGCGTAGGCGTTACAATGCCAAATATGGCCGCCGAGCGATTCAGGTATGATCCAATTCCACGTGCACTACCGGCGTGCACCGGATCTGTGCTGCCTCCGGCGTAGGTATGCTAAACACCCCATGTGCGGTGTTGCACCATGCAAATGAAGGCATATAGCGATCCACGAAGTGGCGCAGGCGTAGCATAAGGGCACGGCAATGTAAACCAAAAAAAAACGGTTTGCATTTATCCAAACATAACATAGGAGTAACGGAAGGCTGTCAACATCAGGTATCACACTGTTGCCATATGCCAATGGCGAAAGACACAGAGAATGTCAAAAGAAAACATGCACAACATGTAAATAATAACATAAATGGTATGTCCACAGAAACTCACAGCAGAACCCCAGGACATGTCTGTGGAAGGTGCTAAACAATGAAATAATATGACAATGTCATAAAAGAGCAGTGTAATACACATCAGCTTCACAGCCACAATACACCATGGTATGCATGGAAAGCCACATCCACGGTGCAAGGGTTGCCAAGAGTCGCGGCAGTGTTCGGCGCGGTAACTATGAATTAGTAGTCAATGCCATGCAAATGAGGCAGATAATACTGAATCGCAAAACCCCCACCGGCGTAAGGCTGTACCAAACTGTGCAGCGGTAATACACCGAGGAGTGGCTCAGAGGGAATACATGTCACCTGCAGAGGGGTGTGCCACTGTAGGAGGAAGCACATTGGAGCCCAGCAAACCTGGGCTGTACAATGCACATCACAGCTGCAGGACCGGCGTGTGGGGAAATAGTTGAGCTGAGAGCACACAATGCGCGCAGAGGTGCATGTGCATGAGGATGACTACGTTCCCTTAACCCAGTCATGTGACGCTCGCCCCGCAAACAACATCGGATACAGGAAGGTGATGTTGAGAATATGAGGAAATGCAGAAGCAGTGTAATTGGAGTAGTAATGAGCAATCAACAGTAATCAACCCACGAAGGCCAATCGGCAGCAGCTGACAACTCTGCATGCAGAAACCTGCAAAACGGGATAGGGGAGGCATATGAATGCAAAGAAAGTAGGGGAGGTAGCAGATTGCAAAGAGTGAAGACCTGACACAGCAGAGCCAAATAGACAGGCAGCATAAGGGCGGCGGCACACAAAACGCACGATATGCCCTGTCCCAGAAACTACACATGACAGAGCTCTGCAGGATGCATGCCAGGAAATAGTAGGTGCAACGTGCAGAAACAGTAAGGTAAGGTCGAAAGCTAATCCATTGCAGGCAAGAGTAATGCAACACCAAAGGCAACAGCGTTGCAGTGCCAACGGTAAAACACGGAAGATAATCCCCAGATACGGCCACACAGACACACCCTATGACATCATCGGGTGTACAGCACAACAGTATAAAGTGTGAATGCACACAACACACAGCCATGTATTCTCAAATGCCACACCATAGGTGTAAACACACCGGGAACTTTTAAAATGTACAAGTTGGGTGCCGCCGTGGCCGTGATCCATCAGCATGTGTTAGAGACAGACGGAGTTGCGGAGGAGGGTGCCGACAACTACCGTAGGCCTCAGAGGAGAAGGAGAGTGTTCAGACCAAGGGTAACCTACCAGGGGCTACAAGACCTGGAGATAGTAGAGCATTACATGGTGGATAGGGACACTTTACAGCAAATAGTGGAGCTGTGCCGGCCACGCCTGAGAACAAGAAACAACAGAGGGGAGCCCATCCCAGTGGACACAAAGGTATGTGTAAGCTTGCGAATACTGGCCACAGGTACCTTTCAAAGGCCAACTGGGGATATAATGGGCATCTCACAGACATCAGCATCCAGGGTACTACACCAGTTTCTGGATGCCATGTTACCACATGCCAATGAGCATATATACTTCCCCAGATCTCAGGAGGAGTTGGCTAGCAATATGCCACTTCCACCGTGTGGCACAATACCCGGTGATACTGGGGTGCAATAGTCTGTACGTTCCTACAAATCAAGTCACCACCTGGGGCTCAGGGTAGTCGCTACATAATCCGCAAGGGATTCCCTCCATCAATTGCCAGGTCGTGTGCAATGCGCAGGGCATTATCATGGATGTGTGTGCTGGCAGCCCTGGAAGCTACCACGACTCCCATATCTGGCATGCCTCACAGCTGTACCAGGTATTCGCCAGGGGGACATCCCACAAGGCCACCTTGTGGAGGATGCTGGCTATGCACTGGAGCCGTGGATGATGACTCCCATCAGAAATGCACACACACACATGCAAGAACGCCATAATGAGGCACACGCACAAACCAGAATAATCATAGAGCGTGTGTTTGGGATGCTGAAATCACGGTTCCGGTGCTTGGATACATCCGGTGGAGCCCTGCAGTACTCTCCAGGCACATGTGCCCACATATTCATAGTATGTGCCATGCTACATAATATGATCCTGCGGAAGCAGCTGCTGCAGGGACATAATGGTGAAGGGCCACAAAGCCCACCACAACTGCCAAGGCAAGTCCAGGCACAGAGGGTTCAGGACCATGAACACACTGTGCCAGCCACAGTAGGCAGACGGAGGTGTACCCAATATGCCTATGCCCTGGCAAAGAGGGAACGTATAGCACATACTCTGACAGCGTAGGCCCCATGGACTGACACCTCCCTACCTGCACACACAGTGAAATGGATGGCACACAAACATGGCCACCCGTAAAGTGTACCGTATGGGTGGCCCCATGTGTGACTCCAACATAGGCAGCACCCAAAGACTGCACACCCAACAGCCAGCGGAGCATGGAACGCCAACACCTGAACCGTACGCGGGTCCTACAGCAGACGGCGTTGCTGTATGCTGCCACGTTCGCCGCAAGGTGTCTACATATAGACATGTAAATATGTGCATATACAGATATGTAGATAGATATAATTACATACATAGAAATATATGTACACATATACAAATAAGTACAACAGGTAAGACAGGGAATCAGAGGGATGTAAGGTGACAGAGAAGTAACACGTGATATCTGTACATAGTAAACATAGTGAAAGACAACCTGAGCATCCGGGAGGTTTAACAGAAGAGGAAACCGCCACCCATGGAAAGGTCAACATACCGAAATGCACAACCGCGAGTCGGAATGATGGCCAGGCCACAGTACAGTAACAGTACATGCGCGGGTAATACTATGATGATATGAGGGGGGAGGTAGACACTGCCGCTGGTGATGCAGCCCATGCAGGTACTGTGTGCAACCGTCCCTGTGACTGTCGCAGTATGTGTATGCATGCGGTGAGGGTGCCGTGTGTTCCGCTGTGCGAGTGTAATGTGTGTGCCACTGTAAAATGTGTATGTTGGTGCCATTTGAGAGGCGGAGTGGAATAACATGTGTAGGCATACAGTACAGTAACCCCAGGCGTATGTACACCAGTAGTCCCAAAGTAGTACTGAGAGCTCCACCCTGGCTAGGCGTGTGGCGACGTATAATGATGCAAAGTGAAAATGTCCCAGAATGTACCACAGGAATATACCCCACATGAAATGGAAAGGACGTATGTACTAATCATGACCGTATGTATGACACCCGATATGCTAATTGCAAACGACACGTCGGCAAAGTTACACAGCAATAGGTATGTACCGGAAATACGCATGTGCTACCCGGTACTGATCGTGGCCACGATCGCCCGTAAACACCGCTGTGTGTTCTACAAGTGTCAAACAAGCAATCGCCACCTGAATAGGTGGCAACCACTGGCAAACAGGCCATCCCAAGTACAGGACCACAATGACTGTAAATATCCGGGACAGAATGACAAGGGATAGTCGTCACGCATAAACAACCGCAGATATACCACCGATGTGACGGAGGAATACATGCAGGAAGCACACACGCAGGCGATACCAACACCACATGACAACAACACAACCTACACTCCCAGAACAACAGACAAGTAACTGTCAACTCCCCAGGCAGGGATGGAGCACACAGACAAGCATACCGTGTATGTAGAGATGCAAGGCCCACAACCCGTATCCGTCACCTACAACCTCCAATATTCCCCATCGCACATATCAAAGGGATACAAGCCGTAATAGCAGCACAAACATACAGGCAGTCAATGACAGCTGCATAACCGCAACATCTCGCGTGGGAAACACTATCAACAGCGGATGCATACTTGCATCCATTGTTTAAAGGAATACAACAGCTACGTTACACATCCGAATGCAAAACGCCATCAACAGACGCCGTCAGGACAGGGACACCCACATGTCGAACATAATACCATACCCAACACACACAATCCACGGCTAACACCACTGCGAAATGTACCTGTCGCCACACATAGCGGCTGCAGTTACACATAACATAACACAATACAGACCATCTCCACGAAGGTAGGGCAAATAGCCAATGCCCAGGTGAGGACTGCAACCATACCCTAGTTACGACGTGTAATGTACGAATGGAGTAGATGCACAGGTGATATGCACACAAGTACACACTGAGGAACAGCTATTGGTGTGATGAACCCACATGTTGCAGGTATCGACTGATATAAGGATGACTCCCAGGATATTCAAACCGTATGCTCATACCGAACTAGTACTCCAAAACGGATAGAGTAAGAAATCGGAATAGCGATACATGCAATGAAAAATGGAAGGAAACACAGACAAGGTATGTAGAACCCATGATATGTACGGGTGTGTAACGCATGATGTGTATGACGAAGCTGTACTGTATGTGAATGGTGTTTGTAAGTAATGATACTTGTCCATAATGCAGAGAGTGGTGAAAGGTGGTTATGTAGTGCTATCCTGCTGAGCATACCAACAACTGTGGACACCGTGTGCACAGCAGTGGGACATCATGTACACAGCCGGGATAACACAAGGGCCGCCACAGGGGGGCATAACAGAGAACAATGCCACACCACATGCCGATGCTGGCAGTGGATGTCCAACAAGGAAGTGCCATAGCAGGGGATAGGACATGTATGTATACTGTCACAGCACACATGTGTATGGGCATATACCGTCGATGTCATACGTATTAATAGCCCGGCGTGCACGTATGCCTTGCAGTAGGGGATACTATGTCAACTATGTGTAATGTAAAGCTGTCATGGTGGATATGACAGACATCATACACAGTATCACAGGCATATCATGCATAATGGAGTTATTGCCTATTGGTATGTACAATAACAGGATACGTATGGCCTGTACATATGGAACAGAGTAGTAGCATAATAGCCATCCGAAATGGAAGGAACACCAAGTAACCATGGCCAAATGATCTGTAGCAGGTGCAATGTGGGCAACAATGAAGTCCGGCAGGTCCATGTGTAAACACATGTGCAGTGTACACAGTAGTGTCACCTCCCCATGGTAGTGTCCAGTGAACAGCAGAGGTGGGTGTCAACCGCATGTCTACACAGTACTGCTGCTGTGGTGGTACCATGACTATGTGTCACTCAAACAGCAAGGGAGCTATCACATGAACAGTGCCACTGTGTGTCCCTGTGGGATGTGCACAGGACCTATGTTCCACAGCATGGTGTGTGTTGTGTCTGCGGAAGTAACACAGAAGCCCAGCCCATGCAATGTGTCATGTGTGCACATATCCATGAGTGGTCCGTTCACACTGCCCATTGCAATTGCCATGTATGAGTACTACATGCATCAGTAATGCGGAGGACATGGTCCATGTCAGAGCAGAAGACACCCCTGTGTATGTGGTATGCAGATGTGTACAGATGTGTTTTCCGTCTGTCAGCCGCATATGTAAACTGTCTGAGCCTGGTACACATCATGGCATGACAATGCTGTGCCATCTAAAGTCGTAGCCGTTGTGGAAGGTACACCACGAATGTGGTATTGTAACCTTGCCCGTGTGTAGATATGTGTATGCCACAGGTACAATGGCTACCTATGTACCAGCATCACACACAGTACAGATAGGTGTGACCCTGCAGATGTGTACCCATGCCACAGTGGAATATGGTAACCACAGCACCATGTGGGGCATTTGTGTGTATAGCGACCATGTACAATTTGATATGCATGTACGGGGACAGTATCCATGTGATACTCAGTGGATGAATGTTGCTATGCAAAGGTGATGTGTATGCACCATGTGTCATGCATCCTGATGCCATGACACCCACATGATGTATCTGCCACACCGACACCCGTACGATTGTTATCAGTATGAGCTGGTGGAGCTATAATGGTGCCAGGTATGTAGATGAGGGATATCTAGGCATGGACAGTACTCTGTGACAGCATGTTGTGTATGTAAGCAAATAGTGAACATGAGGGGCCCCATGACTGAGGACTGTGTAATGCCATATGTACCTGACATGTAGTAGGTAGCATGATATGCTTGCACCACTGTGTGTCCTGTCCAGGAGTCATATAGCCTAACATCCTGAGACACAGGGTATGATGTGCAGGTGGATGTGTACGTTGTCAATACCAGAATATGGAATGGTGCTGAAGGGCAATGTGAGGACAATGTCTGATCTGTTGCCCTCTGTACCACACCAACCACCCATGCAATGGTATGACAGGTGGCCAGCATGTGTATGTGGCATGCTGTGGCACACAGAAGCCCAACAAGGGTGCCAGTAAAGGCATGGAGGTCATCAATGAGTGCGTGAAGCATGTTTGTGAGGATGTGCCCCAGTGCCATACAGAATGGTCCAGTCATGGGTGTACGAATGCAGTCCCACACGTGCAATGCAGTGCACCCATGTGTAGTGCGATAGATGCGGCAGTGTGACGGTCAAGGTACACAATGTCCGACAACAGGCTAGCAGTGAATTCAGTGGGCTGGTGTGGAGACACATACCAAACAGGTTGGCGGGACATAACAGCTAGGGAGATCGGAAGGTGACATTGGGACAGTGTCTTAGGACATAACGTGTGCATGGCAGTACCATGTATGTGTCCACAGGGACACTACGATGTCCATGTATGGATTGCAACCCTGTAGTGAGTGAGAGTGTGTATTGTTGGTAAGTACACCATTGCCTGGCATGTTGCCAACATTATCTCAGTCTGCAATGCCTCGGTGACTGTTATACGCGACATCGAATGTGGATGTAGCCAAACAACACAGACATACCACCACACTGCCTGAGGACCCACACTGCAATGTGCGGCAGGCATGTGTAGGTAGCTAGCCTTGGAGCATGTGATGGACCACGAGGACCCACCATGGCTGTCAAGTGATGCACCCCACACATGTGAATATACACCACCGTGCAACAGCCTGCACATGTGCCCATACAGCAGATGTGCATGGAACATGACCACCACCATGGCATCTGTGAAAAGGCCAGTACCACCATGTCTCTGTGTGGAATAGCATGGTCCCTACCATTGCGTACATGCTACGGAAGTGCACTGTGGTATGTGTCAGCATAGTTATGTACACTGTCCATCTGCCGGGGTGCCATGCCATTAACAACCCCTGTCAGCAGACGTCAGTAGTACTGGCTGTAGAACACATGTTCCATGTATGCTGCGATGGGTGTGTGTCTAGGGTGTGGCTAGGAGGGCCGTGAAGCATATGTGTTCATCTACCAAAGGGGGGATAACCCCAGGTTTAACACACCAGACACATGGAGGTATTGTGCATGCTGAGGGTAGTGTAGGTATGGTATGTGTTGTGTAATGTGTCACCCAGCTAGGTGGAGTGCATGCCTCAAGCATGTGTGGGTACATGGGTGTCCATTCTAGGGAAGTGTGGGTTGCTGTCAGCACATGGCAGTATCAGCTGTCTGAGGCCCAATGTACAGTATGACAACACAGACAGCATGTAACCTGTGGTGTACAGTGTAAGCTCTGTTGCATGTTACAATGTGTCTAGCGGTCACAAACATGAGTATCTGAACATGGAGCACCTACGATGCATTGTGTTCGGCAAATATCCAGTATGTGTGCAAAACACTGTGTGATGCGGGATCCCCTCACCTGTGTGTGTTGCAGTCCAGGTATGTGCCTCGGAGGTATGATCCGTGTACAATCTGTACTTGCAGGTGTGCTGTGCAGAGCATGGAGGCAGGTCCCAGGCACTGCAGATAAATGTGAGTGGTGCACTAGTGTGTGCCTTGCTTGTGTGCAGCACAGTGGAAGGTGCAAGCATTGTCCCACATGACCCCATGCCGTGCCTGCCTGTTATAGCCCTGCTGGAGACAGTCATGTGACACCACCACAGAGGCAGTATAGCATGTGAAGATGTACATGTGTGCTCCACACCCCAGGCAGATGTCCGCAGGTCATGTGTGCCACAGCAGTGTGGTCGACCAGGACTGTCATAGTGGTCAGATACCACATGCCTGTATAAGTACAGTATGAGCATAGTCAACAGTTGCAGTGACAGAGTAGGTCAATGTACAGTGTCCCTGTGTTCAGACCACTGCCTACTGTACACTTGGCTGACACACACCCAGAGGGTGAATATACCGGTGAGCCATCACATGTCCCAGTACACATAGCCTGTATAATGCCATCACAGGGCGGTCACAATAACATGTTGTATGACAGACATGTTGTACCAGGTGATGTGTCATGTGTGCATATGTTGAGTTGCACAGCCATTCACACGTCCGCAACATATCAGTGCATGATGCCTAGTGTAACATGATGTGTGGAACTGCACTGTGATCCACAACAGGGTCATCTGAGACAGGTGTGTTATGAATGATGTAACCCATGGTTCCACGGGATATACACTGGTGCTGTTGGCTGCCATGCTGGGGGCCACTAGTGGTGCCTGAAGAGGTCATACAGACATACTGCACACATTGTTCTGGCAGGAATGTCCATTGTTGTGGATGATGTGTTACTACGTGAAGGTAGGTGTGTGTTGTGAATGTTACCCATCCAGATGTGACCATCAGGCGCAGTCATGGTTGTCGACAGCATCACACCCATCCACAGCTGTCAGAACCATGTCCCCAGAATGGGTGTCAGCCGCCCTCGTACTGTGTGACCTATGTGCAGATGGCGGAACACCTCCTACTGGCTGGCTAACAGTGTCATCTAGGAAGGCTATGTGATGGCTGGAATACGCTGTTATAATGTATAATGCTGGTATCCCAATGAAGTACATGGAATCACACACAGTAAGCCATGGCTGGCATGTAAACCATGTACAACAATGACTGTGTGACAGACACAAACAATGCGGAGCCATGTTGAACATGCACCCATGAGAACACCAAATGAGGTATGTTGCACATATCGATGTACAACTGTCAGCTATGGCCATAGCATGGATGCAGATGCATATCCCCCACAGGCAGTACCACACCATGTAGGTAGGGGGGCATTGCATGACTACATGTGACAGTTGCTGTACCGCCACATGTACTGCATATCCGTCATGTAGGGGTAGCAGTGGTATGTGACTGTTGGACATGCCTGTACATATGACCATGTCCCACAGGATATGTGTTACGTGTGTACAACACATGTTGTACCGTCATCAAGCTGTGAAGTGTATGGCTGCCAGTGTACCTGTGTGTCATGTTCAGCAATGGGTGCAAAGGTACGCAGTAGTGCATTGCATGCCCACATGCCCCACACAGGTGCATAGCCTGAACATACAATACAAAGAGGGTGTTGGATCATAGCAACCCACAAGAGGAGATGGGTACGGGTGGCAACCCACTACCACCTGTTCGGGTAAGGTGTGCATGTCCATGACACATTAGCACCCGAGAAGCTAGCAGTACAGCAGTACAGGGTGGCATGCATATATGTTCACTAATACCCCTGTGTGTCCCACCACTGGCCTGTGGACAGACAGACACCAACACAATGTGCAGCATTGACATGTGCACAGCACATCACCACTGGCTACTGTAGAACAGGCTTACTGTGTAGACATGTGCACAGAACATCTGTGCCAGCCACACTCAAACACGTTATGTGTTGAACCCCACCATTATTGAAGCCCATGCCACAGACAGATGTTCACGCATCTGTGTATGTACATCTGGGAATGTCCCTGGTCTAGCAGTATAGCTGTGTCAGTGTTGCGAACAACATACTGAATGGGCTGTGTGTGTGAGGTGTGCGTCATACGTGTATGGTCCGATGGATGATACCATCAGTGCCCCTGCTATGTGAACATCCCTGTCCCCATACATGGATACCTATGCTGTGCCCAACACCATGCTCCCTGTGGGAGGGATGGCGCTGTGTGGTGCACCAGCTGACATGGGGGTGGCAGCAGGCACTGGATGTAGACATATGTGGTACCCATGTCAGGCCAGGCAACCATCCATGTGCATGGGATAGCAGTGTGTGGGCACATACAGCACTGTGTTGAACAATATCGCAGCACATAGCACCTGTCAGGGGTAATGTGTATGCATGGATGTGCGATACCTGCATGCACCATACACACCCCCAACAAGCAGCGTGCTGCCTACCTTGCAGAAGGCCATTGTCCACACCATGATGATAGACATGTGTAATGTCCATATACACATAGCAATGACATATGGAATGGACAGCCACCCTGCCAATATCAGTACCCCCCAGGTGAGACACATCCCTGTGCCATGTATGTGACATACCCTGCCATACCATGCAGCCCTGCCCAGCAAGGCTGCACATGCTATCACAGTCATACATGGTGCGATGGACAAATGGCACTTGCACTATCAACCGTCCACAGCAGTAATGTGGCACTTATGCACCCTGTGGTGTCACAGGTGCTGTGTGTTGGTGTACAGCGTCTTGTGGCGCACATGCTATGCATGACCTTCCCTGCTAATGTCACATGGTTACACAATGTCCCATGTGTATCACATGTGCAATACAGGTGAGCCGTGGCAGGTTGTCCAACACCAGTACAGTGCTGTGTAGATGTACATGGCACAACACATGCATGTACAGGTGTCCATGTGTATGTGTGCAGTGCCACCGCTGACGTTCATAATGGCTGCATACGTGATGCCTAGTGACATATACACAGCATCCAGGTGAACAGTAGAACTGTGTGCACATTGGGACACGTGCCAACTGGTATGAACACAGGTGCAGGCAGGTACACATGTCCACAGCAGGTTACCATCAACATGGTGTGTGTACAGTGTGATGAGTTGACACACAGATATGATATGTTACCCACTGCTTAATGGTGTGATGGCAACACATCAGCTGTGTTACTGCCATGATGCATCACAGAGATTACTGTGCAGATGTCGTACATGTCATAGCAATGTATGTCCAGCAGTATGCCAGTACATCAGTGTAAATGTGACCTGTCACCATCATTATGTCTTACAGATAATGCCACGTCCCTGGCTGCCAGCCTTCAGCCGCCAGGAGGATGACGTGATTATACCGTTGTTCCACGAAAACTACGAGCTACTATTCAGCCATGTTCCACAGCAAGCACAGCAGCGGGTTGATGTGTGGCAGGATATGCACAGGAGGGTGAACAACATGGGTGGCAACAACCGCACCTACCAGCAGATCCGACACTGCACAGACCCTGTCTGACGGCGAAACAGCATGCCACCGCAATCGCCAGAGAACAAGGTGGGACAGGTGGTGGGCCACCAAGCCAGCACCCACTCACACACACGGAGGAGCTCCTGGCCAGTCTGGGGACACCCAGGGAATATCATGCAGAAACACTTGCTGCCATCGTGGAGGTGGGTGTCTCCCAACCAACGAGCCTGGAGCTGCCTTGTAAGTCAGTCTTGCATGTGTGTATGATAACTGACGTAGGTGTGGGTGTCACAGTACACCACATAATGTACCAACACATGCCAGGTATATGGCCACACAAGCTGCATACTACAGTATGCTACGTTGTGTTTGCAGACATGTGCATAACACATGCTACCACACAGGTACATGATGTGACATGCACAGTGCTTACTGTGGCTACAGTAATGGATAATGTGTATACTGTTGTGTCGCCTCTATACAGGTACCTCTGGCGTGTCACACAGCCATGGGTTAAATGCAGGTGAGACTGTTGCTAGTAATAGGCATGTTACAGTGTATAGATATTCCCCATGTGGCCAGGTATGACATGCACACCTGGGTCTGCTCCAGTCACGGTATACAGGTTGCACCACCTGACACACACGCCACCCATGTACAGTGGATACAGCCATTAGTATACACCGGCATGACACCACATAACTCATCAGTGTGATATATGCAGTCAGCTATGCATACAATGGAGGAGGTGTTCTACAATGGCTGCATATGTAGTATGCATCGGAATGCCATTTGCGGTATGCACACAGTACCACATAGTGAGCTGTGATCTGGCCAGCACACAGGTGTTACCAATGTGACCTATGCCCCTGCATTGTGCACTGCGTTGTGACATGGCGCATGACATGTCCCATGCACGCATCAGTGTTCTTGTTCTGTCTGCAACATTGTCACACCATGACATGACCCTCATGCGACATAGCAGACATCCACAATGTCTGCATAGCCTTCGAGATTGTGACACCTCAGACTAGTATGGGTGTATGTCACATGGGCCACCACAGGGATGTGTACACGATGCCCATCACACACAATTGTCCATGACCCAGTCAAACATGGCCATGGGTGATACCCACAGGCATGTTGCCACACAGTACATCTGGGTGGGTAGTCACCGTTGCACTTTGTCCACACATAGTGCGATCATAGCTGTAGTGGACCACCTGTACATCTGATGTGGTACACCAGACAAACGCAATGCCTGTCAGCAGCCACTGGAGGTGCCACCAATGTCTACCATATACGTGCTGTGGAACAGCATGACTGTGTTGCAGACATGGCAATGCAATGCGTCCATGTTATGCATCACACAGAAACATACCTGTGTCTTGCTGCCATGCAGTGGCACAGTGCCTTTACTCCCCACTGTATAGCTATGTACACAGCTCACACCAACCACACCTGCACAGACATCTTTGTTACACATGCATTCTATCTGTAGCCTGTACACATAACACTGCACTGTGACATCCAGTTTGATGTGGTGCATGTGGTGGGACACCATTGTCACATGTCCACATGTTATTGCACATGTTGGCGGAGTACATGACAAAGTGATGCCAGCCATGTGTACTGTTAACCTGCCTGTGGCCACATGGTGTATCACGGTGATGCATGCAAACTACCATGAATGTGTGTACTGCATGCCTACTGAAATGACACCTGCTTGATGTAGTGTGCACCCCAGGGCAGTATGCATACTACCACTATTAATGTCTGGCCTGCATTCACTGAGCTGTGGCATGGGAATGCTGCATGCCATCTGCAATATAACATGCATGATGTGTCTGCATGTGTGTGTGTCACGTGTGTGTGTCAGCGTGTGTGTGTCTGCATATGTGTCTGCGTGCATGTGTGTGTCTGTGTGTGTGTGTGTGTGTGTGTGTGTCTGTGTGTGTGTCTGTGTGTGTGTGTGTGTGTGTGTGTGTGTGTGTGTGTGTGTGTGTGTGTCTGCATGTGTGTCTGCGTGTGTGTAATGTATCTTACAGTATGTCTTTGTATTCACAGGTGGTGTAGGTGCGTTCCCCTCCTGCGGTCCATCTGATGCTAGTGTCCCCACAGATACTAGCGGTGATGACCATATGCATGAGGCACTGGCAGGGTTGTCACGGGCGGAAGCTGTGCCATTGATTAACATCCCACCTATGTCCCCTTCATCTCCGCTTTACGGTTCAGATGCCGACACATACCACATCACCGTTGCCCATAGAGGAAGGACAGTCAGCGTCTGTTGGCATTGAGCAGGAATGTGGTGGCTACAGAAGGTGCGGGTACACACCATGTTGCCAGTGTAATGACTGGTGATGTGCCACACAGGCATGTGGCTGGTGCTGCTCATAGGAGGAGCTCTGGTAGACATGCACCTGCGGTACAGGGTGCAGCAGCTGGTATCACCAGGCATGTTCCAGACTGTAATGGCGGCACAGGCACGTGCTGAATGGCAGAACCAAGAAGGGCAGAGGCTGCAGAGGGCCGCAATCTGTTCCTAAATGAGAACATCCAGTCATTGGCGAATGCTCAACAGCAGCTTGCTGATGTTCTGGATAGGCAATTGGGTGAGATGGTTGGAATCCTCGACGAGGCATGTCAATCGCGAGCGTGAGCTGTCTGTGCTGGAACACCTGGTAGGGGTGAGGCATAGGACCGCGTGGCGTGGGCCAGCAACACCACCTAGTGCAGGCCGGCGTGTGTGCATGCCACCTCTCATGCCCACTCACACAGTGCGGTGGCAGCAGCAGTGCAGCTGGTGCTACACCAACCACACCAGGACACAGCAGGCCACGTGGAAGTGGCCCTGGCCGGTCCCAGCATGGACACGGTTCCAGCGGACATGTGTCATCGGAGAGTGGCCACTCCATACCTCCACCCGGAAGTGCCCGTGCGACCCCAGGCAGGCACGGGTCACGTGGCCGCAGGCGGACACAGTGAGCCATACAACCTGCACTGTACAGTCTGGGGCTGCCAAGTATACCCCGTGTAGGCATCACAGATGGCTGAACTGTGTACACACATACCCACACACAGCAGACACAACTGTAGGGCTTCATCACATCCACATGCATTCTGCACAGTCATGCCCAGTAAATGCACCGGCCCTTACACACACACACACACACACATGATGTCATCCATTGGTACAGCCTATGCCCCTGGCACACATATCACCCTGTGCATATGATGAAGCCTCTGCTGCAGCACTGTCATCCACACCATCGGTGCATGGTTATGCAAATATATTCTGATGAACAGGGTGGACAAGATAGTGAGAGGTGCATGTGATACCTGTGTCCTCATAGTGCATGATGTGTATGTTGCAGTGGTTGTGTATGACAGGTGACAGGTGCGTATGTGATGTGGGTTGTGTACTGACATCATGCAGCAGACATACCATGTAGTGCAGGTGCAGCATACATTGAGCTGTGTACACGGTATGCGTGACGGTTACATGTGTAGCACCATGTTGGTTCTGTTAACCTGTATGCCTAATATGGTGTACTTGCATGTGCCTATTGGGAGCACTGTTATCAGTCCCCCACGTGTAGCTGTGGGTTACCCACAGGCACATCTGGCAATATCAGCATACCACAGGTACCCACAACCTGCATGGACTCCTACATAGGTACATACCAGGCTATGTGCCCTACGGCATGTGTAAGCCTAGCCAGAGTGTGTGTGGCTTTCACCACCCCTTCGGATGAGGATACTACATCCATCGGTCCGCTGTCCCTCTGTCCAGCAGTGACACAGAGATGATGCCCATACCCACGCCTCGATCACACATCCACGTCAAGGATTACTCTTGGACAGAGTCAGTGAGGGCTCTGCTTCATATGGGCTGGGAATCTTTTCCATGTTGTAGAGGGGTCTCTGGGATGACCCTGTCCCCTCCAGCATGTCCTATTTATGTCCGTGTTGAGGTTTCTGTCAGTTGCTTCTGTGCCGTGTTTGTTTGGAGCCTAGGATAACAGTTGACCCCGGTGGACAGGCCCCGGACAACCCCAGGGGGGAAGGTTACACCAAGTCCCCCTTTAAAAAAAAAAAAAAAAAAAAAAAAAAAAAAAAAAAAAAAAAAAAAAAAAAAAAAAAAAAAAAAAAAAAAAAAAAAAAAAAAAAAAAAAAAAAAAAAAAAAAAAAAAAAAAAAAAAAAAAAAATTTTTTTTTTTTTTTTTTTTTTTTTTTTTTTTTTTTTTTTTTTTTTTTTTTTTTTTTTTTTTTTTTTTTTTTTTTTTTTTTTTTTTTTTTTTTTTTTTTTTTTTTTTTTTTTTTTTTTTTTTTTTTTTTTTTTTTTTTTTTTTTTTTTTGGCCCATATAATTTTGGAAACCCTTCAAAACCAAAAAAACCCCTTTTTGCCAGACCCCAAGGCTTTTGTCCCCCAAGGGGGTGGGAAAAGGGGGCCCCGGGATTTTTTATTTAAAAAAAGTTTCCAAATAAAGGAAGCCCCAAAAAATAAACCCCCTTGGGGTGTAGTTTTTGGGGAAAAGGCCATTGTCCACACCATGATGATAGACATGTGTAATGTCCATATACACATAGCAATGACATATGGAATGGACAGCCACCCTGCCAATATCAGTACCCCCCAGGTGAGACACATCCCTGTGCCATGTATGTGACATACCCTGCCATACCATGCAGCCCTGCCCAGCAAGGCTGCACATGCTATCACAGTCATACATGGTGCGATGGACAAATGGCACTTGCACTATCAACCGTCCACAGCAGTAATGTGGCACTTATGCACCCTGTGGTGTCACAGGTGCTGTGTGTTGGTGTGTACAACGTGCGCGCCGCATTATGCTATGCATGACCTTCCCTGCTAATGTCACATGGTTACACAATGTCCCATGTGTATCACATGTGCAATACAGGTGAGCCGCAGGTTGTCCAACACCAGTACAGTGCTGTGTAGATGTACATGGCACAACACATGCATGTACAGGTGTCCATGTATGTGTGCAGTGCCACCGCTGGACGCTCATAATGGCTGCATACGTGATGCCTAGTGACATATACACAGCATCCAGGTGAACAGTAGAACTGTGTGCACATTGGGACACGTGCCAACTGGTATGAACACAGGTGCAGGCAGGTACACATGTCCACAGCAGGTTACCATCAACATGGTGTGTACAGTGTGATGAGTTGACACACAGATATGATATGTTACCCACTGCTTAATGGTGTGATGGCAACACATCAGCTGTGTTACTGCCATGATGCATCACAGAGATTACTGTGCAGATGTCGCATATGTCATAGCAATGTATGTCCAGCAGTAGGCCAGTACATCAGTGTAAATGTGACCTGTCACCATCATTATGTCTTACAGATAATGCCACGTCCCTGGCTGCCAGCCTTCAGCCGCCAGGAGGATGACGTGATTATACCGTTGTTCCACGAAAACTACGAGCTACTATTCAGCCATGTTCCACAGCAAGCACAGCAGCGGGTTGATGTGTGGCAGGATATGCACAGGAGGGTGAACAACATGGGTGGCAACAACCGCACCTACCAGCAGATCCGCCGACACTGCACAGACCTAATACGGCAGGCGAAACAGCATGCCACCGCAATCGCCAGAGAACAAGGTGGGACAGGTGGTGGGCCACCAAGCCAGCACCCACTCACACACACGGAGGAGCTCCTGGCCAGTCTGGGGACACCCAGGGAATATCATGCAGAAACACTTGCTGCCATCGTGGAGGTGGGTGTCTCCCAACCAACGAGCCTGGAGCTGCCTTGTAAGTCAGTCTTGCATGTGTGTATGATAACTGACGTAGGTGTGGGTGTCACAGTACACCACATAATGTACCAACACATGCCAGGTATATGGCCGCACAAGCTGCATACTACAGTATGCTACGTTGTGTTTGCAGACAGGTGCAAAACACAAGCTACCACACAGGTACATGATGTGACATGCACAGTGCTTACTGTGGCTACAGTAATGGATAATGTGTATACTGTTGTGTCGCCCCTATACAGGTACCTCTGGCGTGTCGCACAGCCATGGGTTCGTCGCAGGTGAGACTGTTGCTAGTAATAGGCATGTTACAGTGTATAGATATTCCCCATGTGGCCAGGTATGACATGCACACCTGGGTCTGCTCCAGTCACGGTATACAGGTTGCACCACCTGACACACACGCCACCCATGTACAGTGGATACAGCCATTAGTATACACCGGCATGACACCACATAACTCATCAGTGTGATATATGCAGTCAGCTATGCATACAATGGAGGAGGTGTTCTACAATGGCTGCATATGTAGTATGCATCGGAATGCCATTTGCGGTATGCACACAGTACCACATAGTGAGCTGTGATCTGGCCAGCACACAGGTGTTACCAATGTGACCTATGCCCCTGCATCGTGTGCACACGTTGTGACATGGCACATGACATGTCCCATGCACGTGGTGTTCTTGTTCTGTCTGCAACATTGTCACACCATGACATGACCTCATACGACATTACAGCAGACATCCACAATGTCTGCATAGCCTTCGGGATTGTGACACCTCAGACTAGTATGGGTGTATGTCACATGGGCCACCACAGGGATGTGTACACGATGCCCATCACACACAATTGTCCATGACCCAGTCAAACATGGCCATGGGTGATACCCACAGGCATGTTGCCACACAGTACATCTGGAGTGGGTAGTCACCGTTGCACTTTGTCCACACATAGTGCGATCATAGCTGTAGTGGACCACCTGTACATCTGATGTGGTACACCAGACAAACGCAATGCCTGTCAGCAGCCACTGGAGGTGCCACCAATGTCTACCATATACGTGCTGTGGAACAGCATGACTGTGTTGCAGACATGGCAATGCAATGCGTCCATGTTATGCATCACACAGAAACATACCTGTGTCTTGCTGCCATGCAGTGGCACAGTGCCTTTACTCCCCACTGTATAGCTATGTACACAGCTCACACCAACCACACCTGCACAGACATCTTTGTTACACATGCATTCTATCTGTAGCCTGTACACATAACACTGCACTGTGACATCCAGTTTGATGTGGTGCATGTGGTGGGACACCATTGTCACATGTCCACATGTTATTGCACATGTTGGCGGAGTACATGACAAAGTGATGCCAGCCATGTGTACTGTTAACCTGCCTGTGGCCACATGGTGTATCACGGTGATGCATGCAAACTACCATGAATGTGTGTACTGCATGCCTACTGAAATGACACCTGCTTGATGTAGTGTGCACCCCAGGGCAGTATGCATACTACCACTATTAATGTCTGGCCTGCATTCACTGAGCTGTGGCATGGGAATGCTGCATGCCATCTGCAATATAACATGCATGATGTGTCTGCATGTGTGTGTGTCTGCGTGTGTGTGTCAGCGTGTGTGTGTCTCTGCATATGTGTGTCTGCGTGCATGTGTGTGTCTGTGTGTGTGTGTGTGTGTGTGTGTGTGTCTGTGTGTGTGTGTGTGTGTGTGTGTGTGTGTGTGTGTGTGTGTGTGTGTGTCTGCATGTGTGTCTGCGTGTGTGTAATGTATCTTACAGTATGTCTTTGTATTCACAGGTGGTGTAGGTGCGTTCCCCTCCTGCGGTCCATCTGATGCTAGTGTCCCCACAGATACTAGCGGTGATGACCATATGCATGAGGCACTGGCAGGGTTGTCACGGGCGGAAGCTGTGCCATTGATTAACATCCCACCTATGTCCCCTTCATCTCCGCACACGGTTCAGATGCCAACACATACCACATCACCGTTGCCCATAGAGGAAGGACAGTCAGCGTCTGTTGGCATTGAGCAGGAATGTGGTGGCTACAGAAGGCGCGGTACACACCATGTTGCCAGTGTAATGACTGGTGATGTGCCACACAGGCATGTGGCTGGTGCTGCTCATAGGAGGAGCTCTGGTAGACATGCACCTGCCGTACAGGGTGCAGCAGCTGGTATCACCAGACGCATGTTCCAGACTGTAATGGCGGCACAGGCACGTGCTGAATGGCAGAACCAAGAAGGGCAGAGGCTGCAGAGGGCCGCAATCTGTTCCCTAAATGAGAACATCCAGTCATTGGCGAATGCTCAACAGCAGCTTGCTGATGTTCTGGATAGGCAATTAGGTGAGATGGTTGGAATCCTCGACCGAGGCATGTCAATCCGCGAGCGTGAGCTGTCTGTGCTGGAACACCTGGTAGGGGTGAGGCATAGGACACGTGGCCGTAGGCCAGCAACACCACCTAGTGCAGGCCGACGTGTGCATGCCACCTCTCATGCCCACTCACACAGTGCCGGTAGCAGCAGCAGTGCAGCTGGTGCTACACCAACCACACCAGGACACAGCAGGCCACGTGGAAGTGGCCCTGGCCGGTCCCAGCATGGACACGGTTCCAGCGGACATGTGTCATCGGAGAGTGGCCACTCCATACCTCCACCCGGAAGTGCCCGTGCGACCCCAGGCAGGCACGGGTCACGTGGTCGCGAGGCGGACACAGTGAGCCATACAACCTGCACTGTACAGTCTGGGGCTGCCAAGTATACCCCGTGTAGGCATCACAGATGGCTGAACTGTGTACACACATACCCACACACAGCAGACACAACTGTAGGGCTTCATCACATCCACATGCATTCTGCACAGTCATGCCCAGTAAATGCACCGGCCCTTACACACACACACACACACATGATGTCATCCATTGGTACAGCCTATGCCCCTGGCACACATATCACCCTGTGCATATGATGAAGCCTCTGCTGCAGCACTGTCATCCACACCATCGGTGCATGGTTATGCAAATATATTCTGATGAACAGGGTGGACAAGATAGTGAGAGGTGCATGTGATACCTGTGTCCTCATAGTGCATGATGTGTATGTTGCAGTGGTTGTGTATGACAGGTGACAGGTGCGTATGTGATGTGGGTTGTGTACTGACATCATGCAGCAGACATACCATGTAGTGCAGGTGCAGCATACATTGAGCTGTGTACACGGTATGCGTGACGGTTACATGTGTAGCACCATGTTGGTTCTGTTAACCTGTATGCCTAATATGGTGTACTTGCATGTGCCTATTGGGAGCACTGTTATCAGTCCCCCACGTGTAGCTGTGGGTTACCCACAGGCACATCTGGCAATATCAGCATACCACAGGTACCCACAACCTGCATGGACTCCTACATAGGTACATAGGTGCATAGGTACATACCAGGCTATGTGCCCTACGGCATGTGTAAGCCTAGCCAGAGTGTGTGTGGCTTTCACCACCCCTTCGGATGAGGATACTACATCCATCGGTCCGCTGTCCCTCTGTCCAGCAGTGACACAGAGATGATGCCTGGCGCATACCTACGATCACACATCCACACGTCAGGATTACTCTTGGACAGAGTCAGTGAGGGGCTCTGCTTCATATGGGCTGGGAATCTTTTCCATGTTGTAGGGGGTCTCTGGGCGATGACCCTGTCCCTCCAGCATGTCCTATTTATGTCCGTGTTGAGGTTTCTGTCAGTTGCTTCTGTGCCCGTGTTTGTTTGGAGCCTAGGAGGTGGAACATGTCCATGTCACCCAGGTCGGACATGGCCGTGTATGTCAGGCACAGATCACCTCAGAGCAGACGGTATGAGAAGGTATACAGCCAGAGTCCCCTCAGTCGGGCAGCGTGTGACATATGTCTCAGCACCTTTATCCCTGTGTTGTGGAACGTTTAAGGTCCTTCTGAGTGCTGCAGGTGTCAGGTTAGGTACATTCCAAATGTGGCATTGTACCCAATCATTGGTCTGATGTGTGAAGAGTACAGGGGTACAATGACCTCCCCTGATGTGGATGTGAATCCCTTCATGACCAGGTGGGCACAGTGGAATGTCTTCCCAACCACATTGGCAATGTGAGTGTTGCGAGAGGTTACCGACAGGTTTGGTACCCATGTCCCTGATCACGTCCACCATGTTTAATGGATTACCACCTATATGGTAATTCGGGGTGAACATGTCTTTCCCAAAGGGTAGGTCTATACCTTCCCTGGCATGTAACATCAGACCATGGCTCTGGCACCAGTTATCCATTTCTATGAGACCCCAGGTGGATGTCCGTGTCTGATGGGGTGTTGAGTATGGTGGCCGGTGTGCAGTCATCTGCATACCTTGTCTGCCACAATCCCCCTATTTTTGCATGCACATTGGAAAGTTGAATGCCGAACAGGAGGGGGCCCAGGACTGAGCCCTGTGGGCCACCACTCGGGACCAGCTTGGAGTCTGACATGGCACCAGGAACACAAACCCTGTGGGGTTTGACCTCCATCCAGTTGGCAAACCATCATGTGACATATGTCTCTACATCTACGCTGGTGAGCCTTTCTATGATGCCCACGTGGAGTGTGGTTTGAACGCTCCCGCCAGGTCATGGTAGTCTGTGCAAACCGACGTACCCCCATCAATGGCCTAGTGACTCCTCCAAACAGGTTGACCAGGTTTGGGAGGCAGGATCTGCCCTTGACTAAGCCGATGTGGGTATGTTCCGGTATTTGCTGTACACCAATGTCTTTATTTATGGGCTCCAGTATGGACCTCCCCACAGCTTTGCAGACAAGGCTTGTCAAGCTGATAGGGCAGGGATGTATAGAGTCCATAAGAGCACTACCCTGGTGTAGTGGGACCACAGTTGCCGTATGCCATCCATCGGGACGAGGCCGTAGTAAGGCTAAGATGAAACAGCAGCCTTATGTGCAGGGTGAGGGCCTCAATGAGGTTGTGTAGCACACAGCCGGGGACACCATCTGGTCCCATTGATGCTGTGTTCACTGCTTAACAGATATCAGCTCTCTCCTGGGCATACAGGATGTTTGGGAGGCTAGACTCCGGTGGGATGGATACGTCCCCTCTTGGGGGGGAGGGAGGGTAGATGTATGCATGGAACATGTCCGCTGGTTTGTTGGCAATGTCTGTGGGTTCAGTGATCATTGTACCATTCTGGAGTAATTCCGGGCATAACTATGTGCTTCCACTCATGTTTCTACCATAGCTAAGGAAGGCCTTATGGTTGTCTTATGTGTCCTTTGCAGTACCAGTCCCACAGGTGACCTTCGATGATTGTATGAGTGATCGTATGTTAACGCCGGTATTAATCAGTGATGCCTTCCCTGGTACTGATATTGCTCTGTCATGTATTAGCTTTCAGCTCTTGTAGTACGGTTTGTCAATGGCTGGGGTCCACCAGACCATGTGCCTGCCTTTGGTGGACAAGGTCCTGATGTTATCAGGATCGCTTGGTGCAGACATTCCTGGGGGTGCTCATAGAAGGCATTTGTAAGGGTTTCATCAGTGTGGCCTGTGTTTACCACTGGTATGGAGGCCTTGTAGGGTACCACACCAGTTGTATGATGTGTGTGGTTCACTGTGGAGAGGTCTTCACTGTGGTCTCCCATGCCGGTGTTGGGTGCAGGATGCGGATCTCCAGTGAGTTCACTATATGGTCTGACCTCACCATTGAGGGATGTACATCCTGTGTGGAGCATGTCGTCCCCATGTGTGATGATCAGAACTAGTATAGTTCCCCCCCTTGTGGGTATGATGCATGGTTGTTCCACAGCATTCAGGTGTATGAACACCTGGAACCTTTGGTGTAGGGTGTTGTGTCCTGGGTAATGTTCCCGGTCTATGTATGGGTGGTTGATGTCACCCAATATGACGGTGTTGTGAGAGCATTCATACTCACCAGTGTCTTCAGGAAGGCTGTGCAGGTATCCTGGGTTTGGGAGGGTGGCCTGTAGCATGCAACAAACTGTAGGGCAGTCCTACCCATGGTTAATTGCACCTGGATATTCCCCACTGCTACGTGCATTTCTGCCAACCTGGAGGTGTGTGTATCCTTCAAGGAAATGGAGACTCCCCCTCCTTCTGTGTTAGGTCCGGGTTATGGTCCTGAACGCGTGATATGGGGTATGACCTGATAGTGCTGGGGTGCTCTCAGCAGCCCTGATCAATGTTTCCGTCACAGCACTGACAACGATGTCCTCCATACTGAGGAGGGCATTTGAAGGTGCAGCTTGGGCGTGAACCACTGGCACTGAGCAGTATTACCCTGTCTGTTCTCCAGGTTTGTAGTGTAGGGTGGTAGGTTTATCATTCCAGCCTTGCCTGCAGTGGGCACTGTGGGGGTGGCAGGTGCCTTAGCCAAACCCTTGAAGACCAGGGGCAACAGGTGCAAGCCATACCTTGCGAAGGGGCATGGCGTGCCAAGCATGTCATCCCAGGTATGAGGAATCTGGATCCCCTCAGATTGACACCGGTAACCAGGCACATTATCAAGGGTGACCACTTGGAGCCAGTATAGTGGCATCATTCTTGATGAGGGTGGGATACTGTCCAAGGTCAGGGACATGCTGGCCTGGGCTATACAATCTGAGTGGCCCTCTATGTCTCCTTTAATGTATCCAAGGGTGGTATGTCTCCAGTCGTTGACACCAGCATGGGCAATGACCGCATCATACCTGTACATGCTGCGGAGTGACCTGAGTGCGTGTGTGTTATGTGGCGGATTCCAGCGCCCGACAGGCAGCCTACTGTGATCATTCCCTTGTTCAGTCTGGTGGGTGGGACGTCGGTGTGTCTGACAGTGGCGTCACCCATTACAAGTGTGTCTGGCATTGTGTGTGTTGCCTTTGGGGCTCTGACTGTTTACCACACTGGCTGAGAACTATGTGTTGCATGTCCTATGTCTTGTGGAGGCAGTTGCTTGTGTGTCTGCTTCAGAGGGCTCGTTAGGTTCGTGACATGTTTTAACAGTGCCTCCAGGTATGTCTTAGTGTGTTCATGTGTTTGATTAGCATTTGTGATAGTCACATGTGACACTGGGTTTGTGGTGTGCATGGTGTCCTTCCCCTCCCGTTTGGTCTTGCCGGTCATGGTTTGAGAGAGCACAGCCCCCTGTCTGGCTATATAGTTGCATCTGTCACATGTATTATGTTCATTGGGGAGGTGTGGCTTGTCCGTGTCCATGAGGCACCTGTAAAAGTGCCAGGGACGCCCAGATTCACCATCTGAACAGGAGAGGTTGCTAGCAATTGACCCTTCGACATGCCAGAGAACGTGAATGCATTTGCTGTGTAACTGGGTCAGAAGGCAGCTATAGGGAAGTGGGTACACAAGGGGATTCTAGGCCAGTGTAGTACTCCATTTAGTATACATGTACTTTACCTATGTAGGAATACTATGGGAGCAGGTGCAGAGCTTTTGTGATATAGAGAACAGACAGTCGGGATTGCAAGAAGAGAGGTTATACACATAAACCTGCGGAGCACGGAGCCAGATACAGTGTAACGTTGCTTACACGATACATGACGCACATGTCCACACATATACTGCACCTGACACCTGTGGTCGGTGCTACAGGCTACGGTGGACAGAGACATCACATACATGGCATGACACAGTACAGGTATGGTGACATTCTGCAGGTGTCGTGACGCGGTGTGCTGGCTACTGACCGCAGGTGTCACCTGTCAGCTGTGGTGCATGGTGTGCAGCAGTCGGATGCTGTACCGTACAGGAATATGTCCGCACGCTGCGTACACCCTATGGCACACACACCATTGTGTGCAGATGGGGACACCTGTCTGTGTGGTCAGCACCCTCATAAGACAATGCACCCACGCGCCATGTCACAGGGGGTGGTCTTGCACAGGTGACCAGTAAGGCTCACAGGTATGGCATTGACAGGGCTGTACAATGCAGCACCAGTACGGGATGGTCACCCTGTGTGGTCAGTGTCCAGTCACAACACTATATCTGCATACACCCACACAACAGGCAGCAGACATACACACATGTTGACACACTGACATGGTGGTGACCACACATGTCTACGGAGGGATGATGTGTTGCATGTACTGCACCATCCACATCCATGCACCCCACACTGAGGTAGGTACAGATCTCTACCATGGTGTGGCACGTGGCACATAGTCCCCCCGATCTGTGGCATACATGGGAACACATTCCTGCACACATGTACTACACCAGTTTCTGGATGCCATGTTACCACATGCCAATGAGCATATATACTTCCCCAGATCTCAGGAGGAGTTGGCTAGCAATATGTGCCACTTCCACCGTGTGGCACAATACCCGGAGGTACTGGGTGCGATAGACTGTACGCACATACAAATCAAGTCACCACCTGGGGAGCAGGGTAGATGCTACATAAACTGCAAGGGATTCCCCCCCATCAATTGCCAGGTTGTGTGCAATGCGCAGGGCATTATCATGGATGTGTGCTGGCAGCCCTGGAAGCTACCACGACTCCCATATCTGGCATGCCTCACCGCTGTACCAGGTATTCGCCAGGGGGGACATCCCACAAGGCCAACTTGTGGGGGATGCTGGCTATGCACTGGAGCCGTGGATGATGACGCCCATCAGAAATGCACACACACACATGCAAGAACGCCATAATGAGGCACACTCACAAACCAGAATAATCATAGAGCGTGTTTGGGATGCTGAAATCATGGTTCCGTGCTTGGATACATCCGAGGAGCCCTGCAGTACTCTCCAGGCACATGTGCCCACATATTCATAGTATGTGCCATGCTACATAATATGATCCTGCGAAGCAGCTGCTGCAGGGACATAATGGTGAAGGGCCACAAAGCCCACCGCAACTGCCAAGGCCAGTCCAGGCACAGAGGGTTCAGGACCATGAACACACTGTGCCAGCCCCAGTATGCAGACGGAGGCGTACCCAATATGCCTATGCCCTGGCAAAGAGGGAACGTATAGCACATACTCTGACAGCGTAGGCCCCATGGACTGACACCTCCCTACCTGCACACACAGTGAAATGGACAGCACACAAACATGGCCACCCGTAAAGTGTACCGTATGGGTGGCCCCATGTGTGACTCCAACATAGGCAGCACCCAAACACTGCACACCCAACAGCCAGCGGAGCATGGAACGCCAACACCTGAACCGTATGCGGGTCCTACAGCAGACGGCGTTGCTGTATGCTGCCATGTTCACCGCAAGGTGTATACATATAGACATGTAGATATGTGCATATACAGATATGTAGATAGATATAATTACATACATAGAAATATATGTACACATATACATATAAGTACAACAGGTAAGACAGGGAATCAGAGGGATGTAAGGTGACAGAGAAGTAACACGCGATATCTGTACATAGTAAACATAGTGAAAGACAACCTGAGCATCCGGGAGGTTTAACAGTAGAGGAAACCACCACCCATGGAAAGGTCAACATACCGAAATGCATAACCGCGAGTCGGAATGATCGCCAGGCCACAGTACAGTAACAGTACATGCGCGGGTAATACTATGATGATATGAGGGGGGAGGTAGACACTGCCGCTGGTGATGCAGCCCACGCAGGTACTGTGTGCAACCGTCCCTGTGACTGCCGCAGTATGTGTATGTGTGAGGGTGCCGTGTGTTTCGCTGTGCGAGTGTAATGTGTGTGCCACTGTAAAATGTGTATGTTGGTGCCATGTGAGAGGTGGAGTGGAATAACATGTGTAGGCATACAGTACAGTAACCCCAGGCGTATGTACACCAGTAGTCCCAAAGTAGTACTGAGAGCTCCACCCTGGCTAGGCGTGTGGTGACGTATAACGATGCAAAGTGAAAATGTCTCAGAATGTACCACAGGAATATACCCCACATGAAATGGAAAGGACGTATGTACTAATCATGACCGTATGTATGACACCGATATGCTAATTGCAAAACGACACGCCGGCAAAGTTACACAGCAATAGGTATGTACCGCTGAAATACGCATGTGCTACCCGGTACTGATCGTGGCCACGATCGGCCCGTAAACACCGCTGTGTGTTCTACAAGTGTCAAACAAGCAATCGCCACCTGAATAGGTGGCAACCACTGGCAAACAGGCCATCCCAAGTACAGGACCACAATGACTGTAAATATCCGGGACAGAATGACAAGGGATAGTCGCACGCATACAAACAACCGCAGATATACCACCGATGTGACGGAGGAATACATGCAGGAAGCACACACGCAGGCGATACCAACACCACATGACAACAGCACAACCTACACTCCCAGAACAACAGACAAGTAACTGTCAACTCCCCAGGCAGGGATGGAGCACACAGACAAGCATACTGTGTATGTAGAGATGCAAGGCCCACAACTCGTATCCATCACCTACAACCTCCGATATTCCCCATTGCACATATCAAAGGGATACAAGCCGTAATAGCAGCACAAACATACAGGCAGTCAATGACAGCTGCATAACCGCAACATCTTGCGTGGGAAACACTATCAACAGCGGATGCATACTTGCATCCGTTGTTTAAAGGAACACAACAGCTATGTTACACATCCGAATGCAAAACGCCATCAACAGACGCCGTCAGGACAGGGACACCCACATGTCGAACATAACACCATACCCAACACACACAATCCATGACTAACACCACTGCGAAATGTACCTGTCGCCACACATAGCGGCTGCAGTTACACATAACATAACACAATACAGACCATCTCCATGAAGGTAGGGCAAATAGCCAACGCCCAGGTGAGGAATGCAACCATACCCTAGTTACGGGCCGGAATGTACGAATCGAGTAGATGCACAGGTGATATGCGCACAAGTACACACTGAGGAACAGCTACTGGTGTGATGAACCCACATGTTGCAGGTATCGACGGATATATGGATGACTCCCAGGATATTCAAACCGTATGCTCATACCGAACTAGTACTCCAAAACGGATAGAGTAAGAAATCGGAATAGCGATACATGCAACGAAAAACGGAAGGAAATACAGACAAGGTATGTAGAACCCACGATATGTAATGGGTGTAACGCATGATGTGTATGAGCTGTACTGTATGTGAATGGTGTTTGTAAGTAATGATACTTGTCCATAATGCAGAGAGTGGTGAAAGGTGGTTATGTAGTGCTATCCTGCTGAGCATACCGACTGTGGACACCGTGTGCACAGCAGTGGGACATCATGTACACAGCCGATAACACAAGGGCCACCACAGGGGCATAACAGAGAACAATGCCACACCACACGCCGATGCTGGCAGTGGATGTCCAACAAGGAAGTGCCATAGCAGGGGATAGGACATGTATGTATACTGTCACAGCACACATGTGTAAGGGCATATACCGTCGATGTCATACGTGATGTACGCCCGACTTGCACGTATGCCTTGCAGTAGGGGATACTATGTCAACTATGTGTAATGTAAAGCTGTCATGGTGGATATGACAGACATCATACACAGTATCACAGGCATATCATGCATAATGGAGTTATTGCCTATTGGTATGTACAATAACAGGATACGTATGGCCCGTACATATGGGACAGAGTAGTAGCATAATAGCCATCTGAAATGGAAGGAACACCAAGTAACCATGGCCAAATGATCTGTAGCAGGTGCAATGTGGGCAACAATGAAGTCCGGCAGGTCCATGTGTAAACACATGTGCAGTGTACACAGTAGTGTCACCCCCCATGGTAGTGTCCAGTGAACAGCAGAGGTGGGTGTCAACTGCATGTCTACACAGTACTGCTGCTGTGGTGGTACCATGACTACATGTCACTCAAACAGCAAGGGAGCTATCACATGAACAGTGCCATTGTGTGTCCCTGTGGGATGTGCACAGGACCTATGTTCCACAGCATGGTGTGTTGTGTCTGCGGAAGTAACACAGAAGCCCAGCCCATGCAATGTGTCATGTGTGCACATATCCATGAGTGGTCCGTTCACACTGCCCACTGCAATTGCCATGTATGAGTACTACATGCATCAGTAATGCGGAGGACATGGTCCATGTCAGAGCAGAAGACACCCCTGTGTATGTGGTATGCAGATGTGTACAGATGTGTTTTCCGTCTGTCAGCCGCATATGTAAACTGTCTGAGCCAGGTACACATCATGGCATGACAATGCTGTGCCGTAAAGTCGTAGCTGTTGTGGAAGGTACACCATGAATGTGGTATTGTAACCTTGCCCGTGTGTAGATTTGTGTATGCCACAGGTACAATGGCTACCTATGTACCAGCATCACACACAGTACAGATAGGTGTGGCCCTGCAGATGTGTACCCATGCCACAGTGGAATACGGTAAACACAGCACCATGTGGGGCATTTGTGTGTACAGCGACCATGTACAATTTGATATGCATGTACGGGGACAGTATCCGTGTGATACTCAGTGGATGAATGTTGCTATGCAAAGGTGATGTGCATGCACCATGTGTCATGCATCCTGATGCCATGACACCCACATGATGTATCTGCCACACCGACACCCGTACAGTTGTTATCAGTATGAGCTGGTGGAGCTATAATGGTGCCAGGTATGTAGATGTGGGATATCTAGGCATGGACAGTACTCTGTGACAGCATGTTGTGTATGCAAGCAAATAGTGAACATGAGGGGCCCCATGACTGAGGACTGTGTAATGCCATATGTACCTGACATGTAGTAGGTAGCATGATATGCTTGCACCACTGTGTGTCCTGTCCAGGAGTCATATAGCCTAACATCCTGAGACACAGGGTATGATGTGCAGGTGGATGTGTACGCTGCCAATACCAGAACGTGGAATGGTGCTGAAGGGCAATGTGAGGACAATGTCTGATCTGTTGCCCTCTGTACCACACCAACCACCCATGCAATGGTATGACAGGTGGCCAGCATGTGTATGTGGCATGCTGTGGCACACAGAAGCCCAACAAGGGTGCCAGTAAAGGCATGGAGGTCATCAATGAGTGCATGAAGCACGTTTGTGAGGATGTGCCCCAGTGCCATACAGAATGGTCCAGTCATGGGTGTACGAATGCAGTCCCACACGTGCAATGCAGTGCCACCCATGTGTAGTGCGATAGATGCGGCAGTGTGACGGTCAAGGTACACAATGTCCGACAACAGGCTAGCAGTGAATTCAGTGGGCTGATGGAGACACATACCAAACAGGTTGGCGGGACATAACAGCCAGAGAGATCAGAAGGTGACATTGGGACAGTGTCTTAGGACATAACGTGTGCATGGCAGTACCATGTATGTGTCCACAGGGACACTACGATGTCCATGTATGGATTGCAACCCTGTAGTGAGTGAGAGTGCATTGTTCGTAAGTACACCATTGCCTGGCATGTTGCCAACATTATCTCAGTCTGCAATGCCTGGGTGACTGTTGTACATGACATCAAATGTGGATGTAGCCAAACAACACAGACATACCACCACACTGCCTGAGGACCCACACTGTAATGTGCGGCAGTCATGTGTAGGTAGCTAGCCTTGGAGCATGTGATGGACCACGAGGACCCACCATGGCTGTCAAGTGATGCACCCCACACGTGAATATACACCACCGTGCAACAGCCTGCACATGTGCCCATACAGCAGATGTGCATGGAACATGACCACCACCGTGGCGTCTGTGAAAAGGCCAGTACCGCCATGTCTCTGTGTGGAATAGCATGGTCCCTACCATTGCGTACATGCTATGGAAGTGCACTGTGGTATGTGTCAGCATAGTTATGTACACTGTCCATCTGCCGGGGTGCCATGCCATTAACAACCCCTGTCAGCAGACGTCAGTAGTACTGGCTGTAGAACACATGTTCCATGTATGCTGCGATGGGTGTGTGTCCAGGGTGTGGCTAGCAGGGCCGTGAAGCATATATGTTCATCTACCAAAGAGGGGATAACCCCAGGTTTAACACACCAGACACATGGAGGTATTGTGCATGTTGAGGGTAGTGTAGGTATGGTATGTGTTGTGTAATGTGTCACCCAGCTAGGTGGAGTGCATGCCTCAAGCATGTGTGGGTACATGGGTGTCCATTCTAGGGAAGTGTGGGTTGCTGTCAGCACATGGCAGTATCAGCTGTCTGAGGCCCAATGTACAGTATGACAACACAGACAGCATGTAACCTGTGGTGTACAGTGTAAGCTCTGTTGCATGTTACAATGTGTCTAGCAGTCACAAACATGGGTATCTGAACATGGAGCACCTACGATGCATTGTGTTCGGCAAATATCCAGTATGTGTGCAAAACACTGTGTGATGTGGGATCCCTCACCTGTGTGTGTTGCAGTCCAGGTATGTGCCTGGGAGGTATGATCCGTGTACAATCTGTACTTGCAGGTGTGCTGTGCAGAGCATGGAGGCAGGTCCCAGGCACTGCAGATAAATGTGAGTGGTGCACTAGTGTGTGTGCCTTGCTTGTGTGCAGCACAGTGGAAGGTGCAAGCATTGTCCCACATGACCCCATGCCGTGCCTGCCTGTTACAGCCCTGCTGGAGACAGTCATGTGACACCACCACAGAGGCAGTATAGCATGTGAAGATGTACATGTGTGCTCCACACCCCAGGCAGATGTCCGCAGGTCATGTGTGCCACAGCAGTGTGGTCGACCAGGACTGTCATAGTGGTCAGATACCACATGCCTGTATAAGTACAGTATGAGCATAGTCAACAGTTGCAGAGACAGAGTAGGTCAATGTACAGTGTCCCTGTGTTCAGACCACTGCCTACTGTACACTTGGCTAGACACACACCCAGAGGGTGAATATACCGGTGAGCCATCACATGTCCTAGTACACGTAGCCAGTATAATGCCATCACAGGGCGGTCACAATAACATGTTGTATGACAGACATGTTGTACCAGGTGATGTGTCATGTGTGCATATGTTGAGTTGCACAGCCGCTCACACGCCTGCAACATATCAGTGCATGATGCCTAGTGTAACATGATGTGTGGAACTGCACTGTGATCCACAACAGGGTCATCTGAGACAGGTGTGTTGTGAATGGTGTAACCCATGGTTCCACGGGATATACACTGGTGCTGTTGGCTGCCATGCTGGGGGCCACCAGTGGTGCCTGCAGTGGTCATACAGACATACTGCACACATTGTTCTGGCAGGAATGTCCATTGTTGTGGATGATGTGTTACTACGTGAAGGTAGGTGTGTGTTGTGAATGTTACCCATCCAGATGTGACCATCAGGCGCAGTCATGGTTGTCGACAGCATCACACCCATCCACAGCTGTCAGAACCCTGTCCCCAGAATGGGTGTCAGCCCCTCGTACTGTGTGACCTATGTGCAGATGGCGGAACACCTCCTACTGGCTGGCTAACAGTGTCACCTAGGAAGGCTATGTGATGGCTGGAATACACTGTTATAATGTATAATGCTGGTATCCCAATGAAGTACATGGAATCACACACAGTAAGCCATGGCTGGCATGTAAACCATGTACAACAATGACTGTGTGACAGACACAAACAATGCGGAGCCATGTTGAACATGCACCCATGAGAACACCAAATGAGGTATGTTGCACATATCAATGTACTACTGTCAGCTATGGCCATCGCATGGATGCAGACGCATATCCCCCACAGGCAGTACCATGCCATGTAGGTAGGGGGGCATTGCATGACTACATGTGACAGTTGCTGTACCGCCACATGTACTGCATATCCATCATGTAGGGGTAGCAGTGGTACGTGACAGTTGGACATGCCTGTACATATGACCATGTCCCACAGGATATGTGTTACGTGTGTACAACAAGTGTTGTACCGTCATCAAGCTGTGAAGTGTATGGCTGCCAGTGTACCTGTGTGACATGTTCTGCAATGGGTGCAAAGGTACGCAGTAGTGCATTGCATGCCCACATGCCCCACACAGGTGCATAGCCTGAACATACAATACAAAGAGGGTGTTGGATCATAGCAACCCACAAGAGGAGATGGGTATGGGTGGCAACCCACTACCACCTGTTCAGGTAAGGTGTGCATGTCCATGACACATTAGCACCCGAGAAGCTAGCAGTACAGCAGTACAGGGTGGTATGCATATATGTTCACTAATACCCCTGTGTGTCCCACCACTGGCCTGTGGACAGACAGACACCAACACAATGTGCAGCATTGACATGTGCACAGCACATCACCACTGGCTACTGTAGTACAGGCTTACTGTGTAGACATGTGCACAGAACGTCTGTGCCAGCCACACTCAAACACGTTATGTGTTGAACCCCACCATTATTGTAGCCCATGCCACAGACAGATGTTCACGCATCTGTGTATGTACGTCTGGGAATGTCCCTGGCCTAGCAGTATAGCTGTGTCAGTGTTGTGAACAACATACTGAATGGGCTGTGTGTGTGAGGTGTGCGTCATACGTGTATGGTCCGATGGATGATACCATCAGTGCCCTTGCTATGTGAACATCCCTGTCCCCATACATGGATACCTATGCTGTGCCCAACACCACGCTCCCTGTGGGAGGGATTGCACTGTGTGTTGCACCAGCTGACATGGGGGTGGCAGCAGGCACTGGATGTAGACATATGTGGTACCCATGTCAGGCCAGGCAACCATCCATGTACATGGGATAGCAGTGTGTGGGCACATACAGCACTGTGTTGAACAATATCGCAGCACATAGCACCTGTCAGGGGTAATGTGTATGCATGGATGTGCGATACCTGCATGCACCATACACACCCCCACCAAGCAGCATGCCGACCTTGCAGAAGGCCACTGTCCACACCATGATGATAGACATGTGTAATGTCCATATACACATAGCAATGACATATGGAATGGACAGCCACCCTGCCAATATCAGTACCCCCCAGGTGGGACACATCCCTGTGCCATGTATGTGACATACCCTGCCATACCATGCAGCCCTGCCCAGCAAGGCTGCACATGCTATCACAGTCATACATGATGCGATGGACAAATGGCACTTGCACTATCAACCGTCCACAGCAGTAATGTGGCACTGATGCACCCTGTGGTGTCACAGGTGCTGTGTGTTGGTGTGTACAATGTGCGCGCGCACATGCTATGCATGACCTTCCCTGCTAATGTCACATGGTTACACAATGTCCCATGTGTATCACATGTGCAATACAGGTGAGCCGTGGCAGGTTGTCCAACACCCGTACAGTGCTGTGTAGATGTACATGGAACAACACATGCATGTACAGGTGTCCATGTGTATGTGTGCAGTGCCACCGCTGACGTTCATAATGGCTGCGTACGTGATGCCTAGTGACATATACACAGCATCCAGGTGAACAGTAGAACTGTGTGCACATTGGGACACGTGCCAACTGGTATGAACACAGGTGCAGGCAGGTACACATGTCCACAGCAGGTTACCATCAACATGGTGTGTGTACAGTGTGATGAGTTGACACACACATATATGATATGATACCCACTGCTTAATTATGTGATGGCAACACGTCAGCTGTGTTACTGCCATGATGCATCACAGAGATTACTGTGCAGATATCGTACATGTCATAGCAATGTATGTCCAGCAGTATGCCAGTACATCAGTGTAAATGTGACCTGTCACCATCATTATGTCTTACAGATAATGCCACGTTCCCGGCTGCCAGCCTTCAGCCGCCAGGAGGATGACGTGATTATACCATTGCTCCACGACAACTACGAGCTACTATTCAGTCATGTTCCACAGCAAGCACAGTAGCGGGATGACATGTGGCAGGATATGCGCAGGAGGGTGAACAACGTGGGTGGCAACAACCGCACCTACCAGCAGATCCGCCGACACTGCACAGACCTAATACGGCACGCGAAACAGCGTGCCACCGCAATCGCCAGAGAACAAGGTGGGACAGGTGGTGGGCCACCAAGCCAGCACCCACTCACACACACGGAGGAGCTCCTGGACAGTCTGGGGACACCCAGGGAACATCATGCAGAAACACTCGCTGCCATCGTGGAGGTGGGTGTCTCCCAACCAACGAGCCTGGAGCTGCCTGGTAAGTCAGTCTTGCATGTGTGTATGATAACTGACGAGGTGTGGGTGTCACAGTACACCACATAATGTACCAACACATGCCAGGTATATGGCCACACAAGCTGCATACTACAGTATGCTACATTGTGTTTGCAGACATGTGCATAACACATGCTACCCACAGGTACATGATGTGACATGCACAGTGCTTACTGTGGCTACAGTAATGGATAATGTGTATACTGTTGTGTCGCCTATACAGGTACCTCTGGCATGTCGCACAGCCATGGGTCCACCGCAGGTGAGACTGTTGCTAGTAATAGGCATGTTACAGTGTATAGATATTCCCCATGTGGCCAGGTATGACATGCACACCTGGGTCTGCTCCAGTCACGGTATACAGGTTGCACCACCCGACACACACGCCACCCATGTACAGTAGATACAACCATTAGTATACACCGGCATGACACCACATAACCCATCGGTGTGATATGTGCAGTCAGCTATGCATACAATGGTGGAGGTGTTCTACAATGGCTGCATATGTAGTATGCATCGGAATGCCATTTGCGGTATGCACACAGTACCACATAGTGAGCTGTGATCTGGTCAGCACACAGGTGTTACCAATGTGACCTATGCCCCTGCATTGTGTGCACACATTGTGAAATGGCACATGACATGTCCCATGCACGTGGTGTTCTGTCTGCAACATTGTCACACCATGACATGACCTACGCATGACATAGCAGACATCCACAATGTCTGCATAGCCTTCGGGATTGTGACACCTCAGACTAGTATGGGTGTATGTCACATGGGCCACCACAGGGATGTGTACACGATGCCCATCACACACAATTGTCCATGACCCAGTCAAACATGGCCATGGGTGATACCCACAGGCATGTTGCCACACAGTACATCTGGAGTGGGTAGTCACCGTTGCACTTTGTCCACACATAGTGCGATCATAGCTGTAGTGGACCCCCTGTACATCTGATGTGGTACACCAGACAAACGCAATGCCTGTCTGCAGCCACTGGAGGTGCCACCAATGTCTAACATATACATGCTGTGGAACAGCATGACTGTGTTGCAGACATGGCAATGCAATGTGTTCATGTTACGCATCGCACAGAAACATACCTGTGTCTTGCTGCCATGCAGTGGCACAGTGCCTGTACTCCCCACTGTATAGCTATGTACACAGCTCACACCAACCACACCTGCACAGACATCTTTGTTACACATGCATTCTATCTGTAGCCTGTACACATAACACTGCACTGTGATGTCCAGTTTGATGTGGTGCATGTGGTGGGACACCATTGTCACATGTCCACATGTTATTGCACATGTTGGCGGAGTACATGACAAAGTGACGCCAGCCATGTGTACTGTTAACCTGCCTGTGGCCACACGGTGTATCACGGTGATGCATGCAAACTACCATGAATGTGTGTACTGCATGCCTACTGAAATGACACCTGCTTGATGTAGTGTGCACCCCAGGGCAGTATGCATACTACCACTATTAATGTCTGGCCTGCATTCACTGAGCTGCGGTGTGGGAATGCTGCATGCCATCTGCAATATCACATGCATGATGTGTCTGCATGTGTGTGTGTCGTCATGTGTGTGTCAGCGTGTGTGTGTCTCTGCATGTGTGTGTCTGCATGCGTGTGTGTGTGTGTGTGTGTGTGTGTGTGTGTGTGTGTGTCTGTGTGTGTGTGTGTGTGTGTGTGTGTGTGTCTGCGTGTGTGCCTGTGTGTGTGTAATGTATCTTACAGTATGTCTTTGTATTCACAGGTGGTGTAGGTGCGTTCCCCTCCTGCGGTCCATCTGATGCTAGTGTCCCCACAGATACTAGCAGTGATGACCATATGCATGAGGCACAGGCAGGGTTGTCACAGGCAGAAGCTTTGCCATTGATTAACATCCCACCTATGTCCCCTTCATCTCCACACACGGTTCAGATGCCGACACATACCACATCACCATTGCCCATAGAGGAAGGACAGTCAGCGTCTGTTGGCATTGAGCAGGAATGTGTGGTGGCTACAGAAGGTGCGGGTACACACCATGTTGCCAGTGTAATGACTGGTGATGTGCCACACAGGCATGTGGCTGGTGCTGCTCGTAGGAGGAGCTCTGGTAGACATGCACCTGCCGTACAGGGTGCAGCAGCTGGTATCACCAGACGCATGTTCCAGACTGTAATGGCGGCACAGGCACGTGCTGAACGGCAGAACCAAGAAGGGCAGAGGCTGCAGAGGGCCGCAATCCGTTCCCTAAATGAGAACATCCAGTCATTGGCGAATGCTCAACAGCAGCTTGCTGATGTTCTGGATAGGCGATTAGGTGAGATGGTTGTAATCCTCGACCGAGGCATGTCAATCCGCGAGCGTGAGCTGTCTGTGCTGGAACACCTGGTAGGGGTGAGGCGTAGGACACGTGGCCGTAGGCCAGCAACACCACCTATTGCAGGCCGACGTGTACATGCCACCTCTCATGCCCACTCACACAGTGCCGGTAGCAGCAGCAGTGCAGCTGGTGCTACACCAACCACACCAGGACACAGCAGGCACGTGGACGTGGCCCTGGCCGGTCCCAGCGTGGACACGGTTCCAGCGGACTTGTGTCATCGGAGAATGGCCACTCCATACCTCCACCCAGTAGTGCCCGTGCGACCCCAGGCAGGCACGGGTCACGTGGCCGCAGGTGGACATAGTGAGCCGTACAACCTGCACTGTACAGTCTGGGGCTGCCAAGTATACCCCGTGTAGGCATCACAGATGGCTGAACTGTGTACACACATACCCACACACAGCAGACACAACTGTAGGGCTCCACCACATCCACATGCATTCTGCACAGTCATGCCCAGTAAATGCACCGGCCCTTACACACACACACACACACACACACACACATGATGTCATCCATTGGTACAGCCTATGCCCCTGGCACACATATCACCCTGTGCATATGATGAAGCCTCTGCCGCAGCACTGTTATCCACACCATCGGTGCACGGTTATGCAACTATATTCTGATGCACAGGGTGGACAAGATAGTGAGAGGTGTATGTGATACCTGTGTCCTCATAGTGCGTGATGTGTATGTTGCAGTGGTTGTGTATGACAGGTGACAGGTGCGTATGTGATGTGGGTTGTGTACTGACATCATGCAGCAGACATACCATGTAGTGCAGGTGCAGCATACATTGAGCTGTGTACACGGTATGCGTGATGGTTACATGTGTAGCACCATGTTGGTTCTGTTAACCTGTATGCCTAATATGGTGTACTTGCATGTGCCTACTGGGAGCACTGTTATCAGTCCCCCACGTGTAGCTGTGGGTTACCCACAGGCACATCTGGCAATATCAGCATACCACAGGTACCCGCAACCTGCATGGACTCCTACATAGGTACATAGGTGCATAGGTACATACCAGGCTATGTGCCCTACGGCATGTGTAAGCCTAGCCAGAGTGTGTGTGGCTTTCATCACCCCTTAGGATGAGGATACTACATCCATCGGTCTGCAGTCCCTCTGTCCAGCAGTGACACAGAGATGATGCCTGGCGCATACCTACGATCACACATCCACACGTCAGGATTACTCTTGGACAGAGTCAGTGAGGGGCTCTGCTTCATATAGGCTGGGAATCTTTTCCATGTTGTAGGGGGTCTCTGGGCGATGACCCTGTCCCTCCAGCACGTCCTACTTATGTCCGTGTTGAGGTTTCTGTCAGTTGCTTCTGTGCCCGTGTTTGTTTGGAGCCTAGGAGGTGGAACATGTCCATGTCACCCAGGTCAGACATGGCCGTGTATGTCAGGCACAGATCACCTCAGAGCAGGCGGTATGAGAAGGTATACAGCCGGAGTCCCTTCAGTCGGGCAGCATGTGACATATGTCTCAGCACCTTTATCCCTGTGTTGTGGAACGTTTGAGGTCCTTCCGAGTGCTGCAGGTGTCAGGTTAGGTACATTCCAAATGTGGCGTTGTACCCAATCATTGGTCTGATGTGTGAAGAGTACAGGGGTACAATGACCTCCCCTGATGTGGATGTGAATCCCTTCATGACCAGGTGGGCACAGTGGAATGTCTTCCCAACCACATTGGCAATGTGAGTGTCGAGAGAGGTTACCGACAGGTTTGGTACCCATGTCCCTGATCACGTCCACCATGTTTAATGGATTACCACCTATATGGTAATTCGGGGTGAACATGTCTTTCCCAAAGTGTAGGTCTATACCTTCCCTGGCATGGTGCATCAGGCCATGGCTCTGGCACCAGTTATCCATTTCTATGAGACCCCAGGTGGATGTCCGTGTCTGATGGGGTGTTGAGTATGGTGGCCGGTGTGCAGTCATCTGCATACCTTGTCTGCCACAATCCCCCTATGTTTGCATGCACATTGGAAAGTTGAATGCCGAACAGGAGGGGCCCAGGACTGAGCCCTGTGGGCCACCACTCGGGACCAGCTTGGAGTCTGACATGGCACCAGGAACACAAACCCTGTGGGGTTTGACCTCCATCCAGTTGGCAAACCATCGTGTGACATATGTCTCTACATCTACGCTGGTGAGCCTTTCTATGATGCCCACGTGGAGTGTGGTTTGAACGCTCCTGCCAGGTCATGGTAGTCTGTGCAAACCGACGTACCCCCATCAATGGCCTTAGTGACTCCTCCAAACAGGTCGACCAGGTTTGGGAGGCAGGATCTGCTCTTGACTAAGCCGATGTGGGTATGTTCCGGTATTTGCTGTACACCAATGTCTTTATTTATGGGCTCCACTATGGACCTCCCCACAGCTTTGCAGACAAGGCTTGTCAAGCTGATAGGGCAGGGATGTATAGAGTCCATAAGAGCACTACCCTGGTGTAGTGGGACCACAGTTGCCGTATGCCATCCATCGGGGGCGTAGCTTGTAGTAAGGCTAAGATGAAACAGCAGCCTTATGTGTGGGGTGAGGGCCTCAGTGAGTTTGTGTAGCACACAGCCAGGGACACCATCTGGTCCCATTGATGCTGTGTTCACTGCTTAACAGATATCAGCTCTCTACTGGGCATACGGGATGTTTGGGAGGCTAGACTCTGGTACATCCTGTGTGGAGCATGTCGTCCCCATGTGTGATGATCAGAACTAGTATAGTTCCCCCCCTTGTGGGTATGATGCATGGTTGTTCCACAGCATTCAGGTGTATGAACACCTGGAACCTTTGGTGTAGGGTGTTGTGTCCTGGGTAATGTTCCCGGTCTATGTATGGGTGGTTGATGTCACCCAATATGACGGTGTTGTGAGAGCATTCATACTCACCAGTGTCTTCAGGAAGGCTGTGCAGGTATTCTGGGTTTGGCAGGGTGGCCTGTAGCATGCAACAAACTGTAGGGCAGTCCTACCCATGGTTAATTGCACCTGGATATTCCCCACTGCTACGTGCATTTCTGCCAACCTGGAGGTGTGTGTATCCTTCAAGGAAATGGAGACTCCCCCTCCTTCTGTGTTAGGTCCGGGTTATGGTCCTGAACGCGTGATATGGGGTATGACCTGATAGTGCTGGGGTGCTCTCAGCAGCCCTGATCAATGTTTCCGTCACAGCACTGACAACGATGTCCTCCATACTGAGGAGGGCATTTGAAGGTGTGCAGCTTGGGCGTAGACCACTGGCACTGAGCAGTATTACCCTGTCTGTTCTCCAGGTTTGTAGTGTAGGGTGGTAGGTTTATCATTCCAGCCTTGCCTGCAGTGGGCACTGTGGGGGTGGCAGGTGCCTTAGCCAAACCCTTGAAGACCAGGGGCAACAGGTGCAAGCCATACCTTGCGAAGGGGCGTGGCGTGCCAAGCATGTCATCCCAGGTATGAGGAATCTGGATCCCCTCAGATTGACACCGGTAACCAGGCACATTATCAAGGGTGACCACTTGGAGCCAGTATAGTGGCATCATTCTTGATGAGGGTGGGATACTGTCCAAGGTCAGGGACATGCTGGCCTGGGCTATACAATCTGAGTGGCCCTCTATGTCTCCTTTAATGTATCCAAGGGTGGTATGTCTCCAGTCGTTGACACCAGCATGGGCAATGACCGCATCATACCTGTACATGCTGCGGAGTGACCTGAGTGCGTGTGTTATGTGGCAGATTCCAGCGCCCGACAGGCAGCCTACTGTGATCATTCCCTTGTTCAGTCTGGTGGGTGGGACGTCGGTGTGTCTGACAGTGGCGTCACCCATTACAAGTGTGTCTGGCATTGTGTGTGTTGCCTTTGGGGCTCTGACTGTTTAGCACACTGACGTTGAGAACTATGTGTTGCATGTCCTATGTCTTGTGGAGGCAGTTGCTTGTGTGTCTGCTTCAGAGGGCTCGTTAGGTTCGTGACATGTTTTAACAGTGCCTCCAGGTATGTCTTAGTGTGTTCATGTGTTTGATTAGCATTTGTGATAGTCACATGTGACACTGGGTTTGTGGTGTGCATGGTGTCCTTCCCCTCCCGTTTGGTCTTGCCGGTCATGGTTTGAGAGAGCACAGCCCCCTGTCTGGCTATATAGTTGCATCTGTCACATGTATTATGTTCATTGGGGGAGGTGCGGCTTGTCCGTGTCCAAGAGGCACCTGTAACAGTGCCCAGGACGCCCAGATTCACCATCTGAACAGGAGAGGTTGCTAGCAATTGACCCTTCGACATGCCAGAGAACGTGAATGCATTTGCTGTGTAACTGGGTCAGAAGGCAGCTATAGGGAAGTGGGTACACAAGGGGATTCTAGGCCAGTGTAGTACTCCATTTAGTATACATGTACTTTACCTATGTAGGAATACTATGGGAGCAGGTGCAGAGCTTTTGTGATATAGAGAACAGACAGTCGGGATTGCAAGAAGAGAGGTTATACACATAAACCTGTGGAGCACGGAGCCAGATACAGTGTAACGTTGCTTACACGATACATGACGCACATGTCCACACATATACTGCACCTGACACCTGTGGTCGGTGCTACAGGCTACGGTGGACAGAGACATCACATACATGGCATGACACAGTACAGGTATGGTGACATTCTGCAGGTGTCGTACGCAGTGTGCTGGCTACTGACCGCAGGTGTCACCTGTCAGCTGTGGTGCATGGTGTGCAGCAGTCGGATGCTGTACCGGTACAGGAATATGTCCGCAATCACGGTGCGTACACCTCTATGGCACACACACCATTGTGTGCAGATGGGGACACCTGTCTGTGTGGTCAGCACCCTCATAAGACAATGCACCCACGCGCCATGTCACAGGGGGTGGTCTTGCACAGGTGACCAGTAAGGCTCACAGGTATGGCATTGACAGGGCTGTACAATGCAGCACCAGTACGGGATGGTCACCCTGTGTGGTCAGTGTCCAGTCACAACACTATATCTGCATACACCCACACAACAGGCAGCAGACATACACACATGTTGACACACTGACATGGTGGTGACCACACATGTCTACACGGAGGGATGATGTGTTGCATGTACTGCACCATCCACATCCATGCACCCCACACTGAGGTAGGTACAGATCTCTACCATGGTGTGGCACGTGGCACATAGTCCCCCCGATCTGTGGCATACATGGGAACACATTCCTGCACACATGTACTACACCAGTTTCTGGATGCCATGTTACCACATGCCAATGAGCATATATACTTCCCCAGATCTCAGGAGGAGTTGGCTAGCAATATGTGCCACTTCCACCGTGTGGCACAATACCCGGAGGTACTGGGTGCGATAGACTGTACGCACATACAAATCAAGTCACCACCTGGGGAGCAGGGTAGATGCTACATAAACTGCAAGGGATTCCCCCCCATCAATTGCCAGGTTGTGTGCAATGCGCAGGGCATTATCATGGATGTGTGTGCTGGCAGCCCTGGAAGCTACCACGACTCCCATATCTGGCATGCCTCACCGCTGTACCAGGTATTCGCCAGGGGGGACATCCCACAAGGCCACCTTGTGGGGGATGCTGGCTATGCACTGGAGCCGTGGATGATGACGCCCATCAGAAATGCACACACACACATGCAAGAACGCCATAATGAGGCACACTCACAAACCAGAATAATCATAGAGCGTGTGTTTGGGATGCTGAAATCATGGTTCCGGTGCTTGGATACATCCGGAGGAGCCCTGCAGTACTCTCCAGGCACATGTGCCCACATATTCATAGTATGTGCCATGCTACATAATATGATCCTGCGGAAGCAGCTGCTGCAGGGACATAATGGTGAAGGGCCACAAAGCCCACCACAACTGCCAAGGCCAGTCCAGGCACAGAGGGTTCAGGACCATGAACACACTGTGCCAGCCCCAGTATGCAGACGGAGGCGTACCCAATATGCCTATGCCCTGGCAAAGAGGGAACGTATAGCACATACTCTGACAGCGTAGGCCCCATGGACTGACACCTCCCTACCTGCACACACAGTGAAATGGACAGCACACAAACATGGCCACCCGTAAAGTGTACCGTATGGGTGGCCCCATGTGTGACTCCAACATAGGCAGCACCCAAACACTGCACACCCAACAGCCAGCGGAGCATGGAACGCCAACACCTGAACCGTATGCGGGTCCTACAGCAGACGGCGTTGCTGTATGCTGCCATGTTCACCGCAAGGTGTATACATATAGACATGTAGATATGTGCATATACAGATATGTAGATAGATATAATTACATACATAGAAATATATGTACACATATACATATAAGTACAACAGGTAAGACAGGGAATCAGAGGGATGTAAGGTGACAGAGAAGTAACACGCGATATCTGTACATAGTAAACATAGTGAAAGACAACCTGAGCATCCGGGAGGTTTAACAGAAGAGGAAACCACCACCCATGGAAAGGTCAACATACCGAAATGCATAACCGCGAGTCGGAATGATCGCCAGGCCACAGTACAGTAACAGTACATGCGCGGGTAATACTATGATGATATGAGGGGGGAGGTAGACACTGCCGCTGGTGATGCAGCCCACGCAGGTACTGTGTGCAACCGTCCCTGTGACTGCCGCAGTATGTGTATGTGTGCGGTGAGGGTGCCGTGTGTTTCGCTGTGCGAGTGTAATGTGTGTGCCACTGTAAAATGTGTATGTTGGTGCCATGTGAGAGGTGGAGTGGAATAACATGTGTAGGCATACAGTACAGTAACCCCAGGCGTATGTACACCAGTAGTCCCAAAGTAGTACTGAGAGCTCCACCCTGGCTAGGCGTGTGGTGACGTATAACGATGCAAAGTGAAAATGTCTCAGAATGTACCACAGGAATATACCCCACATGAAATGGAAAGGACGTATGTACTAATCATGACCGTATGTATGACACCGATATGCTAATTGCAAAACGATACGTCGGCAAAGTTACACAGCAATAGGTATGTACCGCGGAAATACGCATGTGCTACCCCGGTACTGATCGTGGCCACGTATCGGCCCGTAAACACCGCTGTGTGTTCTACAAGTGTCAAACAAGCAATCGCCACCTGAATAGGTGGCAACCACTGGCAAACAGGCCATCCCAAGTACAGGACCACAATGACTGTAAATATCCGGGACAGAATGACAAGGGATAGTCGTCACATACAAACAACCGCAGATATACCACCGATGTGACGGAGGAATACATGCAGGAAGCACACACGCAGGCGATACCAACACCACATGACAACAGCACAACCTACACTCCCAGAACAACAGACAAGTAACTGTCAACTCCCCAGGCAGGGATGGAGCACACAGACAAGCATACTGTGTATGTAGAGATGCAAGGCCCACAACTCGTATCCATCACCTACAACCTCCGATATTCCCCATCGCACATATCAAAGGGATACAAGCCGTAATAGCAGCACAAACATACAGGCAGTCAATGACAGCTGCATAACCGCAACATCTTGCGTGGGAAACACTATCAACAGCGGATGCATACTTGCATCCGTTGTTTAAAGGAACACAACAGCTATGTTACACATCCGAATGCAAAACGCCATCAACAGACGCCGTCAGGACAGGGACACCCACATGTCGAACATAACACCATACCCAACACACACAATCCATGACTAACACCACTGCGAAATGTACCTGTCGCCACACATAGCGGCTGCAGTTACACATAACATAACACAATACAGACCATCTCCACGAAGGTAGGGCAAATAGCCAACGCCCAGGTGAGGAATGCAACCATACCCTAGTTACGACGCGTAATGTACGAATGGAGTAGATGCACAGGTGATATGCGCACAAGTACACACTGAGGAACAGCTATTGGTGTGATGAACCCACATGTTGCAGGTATCGACGGATATATGGATGACTCCCAGGATATTCAAACCGTATGCTCATACCGAACTAGTACTCCAAAACGGATAGAGTAAGAAATCGGAATAGCGATACATGCAACGAAAAACGGAAGGAAATACAGACAAGGTATGTAGAACCCACGATATGTACGGGTGTGTAACGCATGATGTGTATGACGAAGCTGTACTGTATGTGAATGGCGTTTGTAAGTAATGATACTTGTCCATAATGCAGAGAGTGGTGAAAGGTGGTTATGTAGTGCTATCCTGCTGAGCATACCGACTGTGGACACCGTGTGCACAGCAGTGGGACATCATGTACACAGCCGGGATAACACAAGGGCCACCACAGGGGGGCATAACAGAGAACAATGCCACACCACACGCCGATGCTGGCAGTGGATGTCCAACAAGGAAGTGCCATAGCAGGGGATAGGACATGTATGTATACTGTCACAGCACACATGTGTATGGGCATATACCGTCGATGTCATACGTAATGTGCGCCCGACGTGCACGTATGCCTTGCAGTAGGGGATACTATGTCAACTATGTGTAATGTAAAGCTGTCATGGTGGATATGACAGACATCATACACAGTATCACAGGCATATCATGCATAATGGAGTTATTGCCTATTGGTATGTACAATAACAGGATACGTATGGCCCGTACATATGGGACAGAGTAGTAGCATAATAGCCATCTGAAATGGAAGGAACACCAAGTAACCATGGCCAAATGATCTGTAGCAGGTGCAATGTGGGCAACAATGAAGTCCGGCAGGTCCATGTGTAAACACATGTGCAGTGTACACAGTAGTGTCACCTCCCATGGTAGTGTCCAGTGAACAGCAGAGGTGGGTGTCAACTGCATGTCTACACAGTACTGCTGCTGTGGTGGTACCATGACTACATGTCACTCAAACAGCAAGGGAGCTATCACATGAACAGTGCCATTGTGTGTCCCTGTGGGATGTGCACAGGACCTATGTTCCACAGCATGGTGTGTGTTGTGTCTGCGGAAGTAACACAGAAGCCCAGCCCATGCAATGTGTCATGTGTGCACATATCCATGAGTGGTCCGTTCACACTGCCCACTGCAATTGCCATGTATGAGTACTACATGCATCAGTAATGCGGAGGACATGGTCCATGTCAGAGCAGAAGACACCCCTGTGTATGTGGTATGCAGATGTGTACAGATGTGTTTTCCGTCTGTCAGCCGCATATGTAAACTGTCTGAGCCAGGTACACATCATGGCATGACAATGCTGTGCCGTGTAAAGTCGTAGCTGTTGTGGAAGGTACACCATGAATGTGGTATTGTAACCTTGCCCGTGTGTAGATTTGTGTATGCCACAGGTACAATGGCTACCTATGTACCAGCATCACACACAGTACAGATAGGTGTGGCCCTGCAGATGTGTACCCATGCCACAGTGGAATACGGTAAACACAGCACCATGTGGGGCATTTGTGTGTACAGCGACCATGTACAATTTGATATGCATGTACGGGGACAGTATCCGTGTGATACTCAGTGGATGAATGTTGCTATGCAAAGGTGATGTGCATGCACCATGTGTCATGCATCCTGATGCCATGACACCCACATGATGTATCTGCCACACCGACACCCGTACAGTTGTTATCAGTATGAGCTGGTGGAGCTATAATGGTGCCAGGTATGTAGATGTGGGATATCTAGGCATGGACAGTACTCTGTGACAGCATGTTGTGTATGTAAGCAAATAGTGAACATGAGGGGCCCCATGACTGAGGACTGTGTAATGCCATATGTACCTGACATGTAGTAGGTAGCATGATATGCTTGCACCACTGTGTGTCCTGTCCAGGAGTCATATAGCCTAACATCCTGAGACACAGGGTATGATGTGCAGGTGGATGTGTACGCTGCCAATACCAGAACGTGGAATGGTGCTGAAGGGCAATGTGAGGACAATGTCTGATCTGTTGCCCTCTGTACCACACCAACCACCCATGCAATGGTATGAAAGGTGGCCAGCATGTGTATGTGGCATGCTGTGGCACACAGAAGCCCAACAAGGGTGCCAGTAAAGGCATGGAGGTCATCAATGAGTGCATGAAGCACGTTTGTGAGGATGTGCCCCAGTGCCATACAGAATGGTCCAGTCATGGGTGTACGAATGCAGTCCCACACGTGCAATGCAGTGCCACCCATGTGTAGTGCGATAGATGCGGCAGTGTGACGGTCAAGGTACACAATGTCCGACAACAGGCTAGCAGTGAATTCAGTGGGCTGATGTGGAGACACATACCAAACAGGTTGGCGGGACATAACAGCTAGGGAGATCAGAAGGTGACATTGGGACAGTGTCTTAGGACATAACGTGTGCATGGCAGTACCATGTATGTGTCCACAGGGACACTACGATGTCCATGTATGGATTGCAACCCTGTAGTGAGTGAGAGTGTGCATTGTTCGTAAGTACACCATTGCCTGGCATGTTGCCAACATTATCTCAGTCTGCAATGCCTGGGTGACTGTTGTACATGACATCAAATGTGGATGTAGCCAAACAACACAGACATACCACCACACTGCCTGAGGACCCACACTGTAATGTGCGGCAGTCATGTGTAGGTAGCTAGCCTTGGAGCATGTGATGGACCACGAGGACCCACCATGGCTGTCAAGTGATGCACCCCACACATGTGAATATACACCACCGTGCAACAGCCTGCACATGTGCCCATACAGCAGATGTGCATGGAACATGACCACCACCGTGGCGTCTGTGAAAAGGCCAGTACCGCCATGTCTCTGTGTGGAATAGCATGGTCCCTACCATTGCATACATGCTATGGAAGTGCACTGTGGTATGTGTCAGCATAGTTATGTACACTGTCCATCTGCTGGGGTGCCATGCCATTAACAACCCCTGTCAGCAGACGTCAGTAGTACTGGCTGTAGAACACATGTTCCATGTATGCTGCGATGGGTGTGTGTCCAGGGTGTGGCTAGCAGGGCCGTGAAGCATATATGTTCATCTACCAAAGGGGGGATAACCCCAGGTTTAACACACCAGACACATGGAGGTATTGTGCATGCTGAGGGTAGTGTAGGTATGGTATGTGTTGTGTAATGTGTCACCCAGCTAGGTGGAGTGCATGCCTCAAGCATGTGTGGGTACATGGGTGTCCATTCTAGGGAAGTGTGGGTTGCTGTCAGGACATGGCAATATCAGCTGTCTGAGGCCCAATGTACAGTATGACAACACAGACAGCATGTAACCTGTGGTGTACAGTGTAAGCTCTGTTGCATGTTACAATGTGTCTAGCAGTCACAAACATGGGTATCTGAACATGGAGCACCTACGATGCATTGTGTTCGGCAAATATCCAGTATGTGTGCAAAACACTGTGTGATGTGGGATCCCCTCACCTGTGTGTGTTGCAGTCCAGGTATGTGCCTGGGAGGTATGATCCGTGTACAATCTGTACTTGCAGGTGTGCTGTGCAGAGCATGGAGGCAGGTCCCAGGCACTGCAGATAAATGTGAGTGGTGCACTAGTGTGTGTGCCTTGCTTGTGTGCAGCACAGTGGAAGGTGCAAGCATTGTCCCACATGACCCCATGCCGTGCCTGCCTGTTACAGCCCTGCTGGAGACAGTCATGTGACACCACCACAGAGGCAGTATAGCATGTGAAGATGTACATGTGTGCTCCACACCCCAGGCAGATGTCCGCAGGTCATGTGTGCCACAGCAGTGTGGTCGACCAGGACTGTCATAGTGGTCAGATACCACATGCCTGTATAAGTACAGTATGAGCATAGTCAACAGTTGCAGAGACAGAGTAGGTCAATGTACAGTGTCCCTGTGTTCAGACCACTGCCTACTGTACACTTGGCTAGACACACACCCAGAGGGTGAATATACCGGTGAGCCATCACATGTCCCAGTACACGTAGCCAGTATAATGCCATCACAGGGCGGTCACAATAACATGTTGTATGACAGACATGTTGTACCAGGTGATGTGTCATGTGTGCATATGTTGAGTTGCACAGCCGTTCACACGTCTGCAACATATCAGTGCATGATGCCTAGTGTAACATGATGTGTGGAACTGCACTGTGATCCACAACAGGGTCATCTGAGACAGGTGTGTTGTGAATGGTGTAACCCATGGTTCCACGGGATATACACTGGTGCTGTTGGCTGCCATGCTGGGGGCCACCAGTGGTGCCTGCAGTGGTCATACAGACATACTGCACACATTGTTCTGGCAGGAATGTCCATTGTTGTGGATGATGTGTTACTACGTGAAGGTAGGTGTGTGTTGTGAATGTTACCCATCCAGATGTGACCATCAGGCGCAGTCATGGTTGTCGACAGCATCACACCCATCCACAGCTGTCAGAACCCTGTCCCCAGAATGGGTGTCAGCCGCCCTCGTACTGTGTGACCTATGTGCAGATGGCGGAACACCTCCTACTGGCTGGCTAACAGTGTCACCTAGGAAGGCTATGTGATGGCTGGAATACACTGTTATAATGTATAATGCTGGTATCCCAATGAAGTACATGGAATCACACACAGTAAGCCATGGCTGGCATGTAAACCATGTACAACAATGACTGTGTGACAGACACAAACAATGCGGAGCCATGTTGAACATGCACCCATGAGAACACCAAATGAGGTATGTTGCACATATCAATGTACTACTGTCAGCTATGGCCATCGCATGGATGCAGACGCATATACCCCACAGGCAGTACCATGCCATGTAGGTAGGGGGGCATTGCATGACTACATGTGACAGTTGCTGTACCGCCACATGTACTGCATATCCATCATGTAGGGGTAGCAGTGGTACGTGACAGTTGGACATGCCTGTACATATGACCATGTCCCACAGGATATGTGTTACGTGTGTACAACAAGTGTTGTACCGTCATCAAGCTGTGAAGTGTATGGCTGCCAGTGTACCTGTGTGACATGTTCTGCAATGGGTGCAAAGGTACGCAGTAGTGCATTGCATGCCCACATGCCCCACACAGGTGCATAGCCTGAACATACAATACAAAGAGGGTGTTGGATCATAGCAACCCACAAGAGGAGATGGGTACGGGTGGCAAACCACTACCACCTGTTCGGGTAAGGTGTGCATGTCCATGACACATTAGCACCCGAGAAGCTAGCAGTACAGCAGTACAGGGTGGTATGCATATATGTTCACTAATACCCCTGTGTGTCCCACCACTGGCCTGTGGACAGACAGACACCAACACAATGTGCAGCATTGACATGTGCACAGCACATCACCACTGGCTACTGTAGAACAAGCTTACTGTGTAGACATGTGCACAGAACGTCTGTGCCAGCCACACTCAAACACGTTATGTGTTGAACCCCACCATTATTGTAGCCCATGCCACAGACAGATGTTCACGCATCTGTGTATGTACGTCTGGGAATGTCCCTGGCCTAGCAGTATAGCTGTGTCAGTGTTGTGAACAACATACTGAATGGGCTGTGTGTGTGAGGTGTGCGTCATACGTGTATGGTCCGATGGATGATACCATCAGTGCCCTTGCTATGTGAACATCCCTGTCCCCATACATGGATACCTATGCTGTGCCCAACACCACGCTCCCTGTGGGAGGGATTGCACTGTGTGTTGCACCAGCTGACATGGGGGTGGCAGCAGGCACTGGATGTAGACATATGTGGTACCCATGTCAGGCCAGGCAACCATCCATGTACATGGGATAGCAGTGTGTGGGCACATACAGCACTGTGTTGAACAATATCGCAGCACATAGCACCTGTCAGGGGTAATGTGTATGCATGGATGTGCGATACCTGCATGCACCATACACACCCCCACCAAGCAGCATGCTGCCGACCTTGCAGAAGGCCACTGTCCACACCATGATGATAGACATGTGTAATGTCCATATACACATAGCAATGACATATGGAATGGACAGCCACCCTGCCAATATCAGTACCCCCCAGGTGGGACACATCCCTGTGCCATGTATGTGACATACCCTGCCATACCATGCAGCCCTGCCCAGCAAGGCTGCACATGCTATCACAGTCATACATGATGCGATGGACAAATGGCACTTGCACTATCAACCGTCCACAGCAGTAATGTGGCACTGATGCACCCTGTGGTGTCACAGGTGCTGTGTGTTGGTGTGTACAACGTGTGCGCGCACATGCTATGCATGACCTTCCCTGCTAATGTCACATGGTTACACAATGTCCCATGTGTATCACATGTGCAATACAGGTGAGCCGTGGCAGGTTGTCCAACACCCGTACAGTGCTGTGTAGATGTACATGGAACAACACATGCATGTACAGGTGTCCATGTGTATGTGTGCAGTGCCACCGCTGACGTTCATAATGGCTGCGTACGTGATGCCTAGTGACATATACACAGCATCCAGGTGAACAGTAGAACTGTGTGCACATTGGGACACGTGCCAACTGGTATGAACACAGGTGCAGGCAGGTACACATGTCCACAGCAGGTTACCATCAACATGGTGTGTGTACAGTGTGATGAGTTGACACACATATATGATATGATACCCACTGCTTAATTATGTGATGGCAACATGTCAGCTGTGTTACTGCCATGATGCATCACAGAGATTACTGTGCAGATATCGTACATGTCATAGCAATGTATGTCCAGCAGTATGCCAGTACATCAGTGTAAATGTGACCTGTCACCATCATTATGTCTTACAGATAATGCCACGTTCGGCTGCCAGCCTTCAGCCGCCAGGAGGATGACGTGATTATACCATTGCTCCACGACAACTACGAGCTACTATTCAGTCATGTTCCACAGCAAGCACAGTAGCGGGATGACATGTGGCAGGATATGCGCAGGAGGGTGAACAACGTGGGTGGCAACAACTGCACCTACCAGCAGATCCGCCGACACTGCACAGACCTAATACGGCACGCGAAACAGCGTGCCACCGCAATCGCCAGAGAACAAGGTGGGACAGGTGGTGGGCCACCAAGCCAGCACCCACTCACACACACGGAGGAGCTCCTGGACAGTCTGGGGACACCCAGGGAACATCATGCAGAAACACTCGCTGCCATCGTGGAGGTGGGTGTCTCCCAACCAACGAGCCTGGAGCTGCCTGGTAAGTCAGTCTTGCATGTGTGTATGATAACTGACGTAGGTGTGGGTGTCACAGTACACCACATAATGTACCAACACATGCCAGGTATATGGCCACACAAGCTGCATACTACAGTATGCTACATTGTGTTTGCAGACATGTGCATAACACATGCTACCCACAGGTACATGATGTGACATGCACAGTGCTTACTGTGGCTACAGTAATGGATAATGTGTATACTGTTGTGTCGCCCCTATACAGGTACCTCTGGCATGTCGCACAGCCATGGGTCCGTCGCAGGTGAGACTGTTGCTAGTAATAGGCATGTTACAGTGTATAGATATTCCCCATGTGGCCAGGTATGACATGCACACCTGGGTCTGCTCCAGTCACGGTATACAGGTTGCACCACCCGACACACACGCCACCCATGTACAGTAGATACAACCATTAGTATACACCGGCATGACACCACATAACCCATCAGTGTGATATGTGCAGTCAGCTATGCATACAATGGTGGAGGTGTTCTACAATGGCTGCATATGTAGTATGCATCGGAATGCCATTTGCGGTATGCACACAGTACCACATAGTGAGCTGTGATCTGGTCAGCACACAGGTGTTACCAATGTGACCTATGCCCCTGCATTGTGTGCACACATTGTGAAATGGCACATGACATGTCCCATGCACGTGGTGTTCTGTCTGCAACATTGTCACACCATGACATGACCTACGCATGACATAGCAGACATCCACAATGTCTGCATAGCCTTCGGATTGTGACACCTCAGACTAGTATGGGTGTATGTCACATGGGCCACCACAGGGATGTGTACACGATGCCCATCACACACAATTGTCCATGACCCAGTCAAACATGGCCATGGGTGATACCCACAGGCATGTTGCCACACAGTACATCTGGAGTGGGTAGTCACCGTTGCACTTTGTCCACACATAGTGCGATCATAGCTGTAGTGGACCACCTGTACATCTGATGTGGTACACCAGACAAACGCAATGCCTGTCTGCAGCCACTGGAGGTGCCACCAATGTCTAACATATACATGCTGTGGAACAGCATGACTGTGTTGCAGACATGGCAATGCAATGTGTCCATGTTATGCATCGCACAGAAACATACCTGTGTCTTGCTGCCATGCAGTGGCACAGTGACTGTACTCCCCACTGTATAGCTATGTACACAGCTCACACCAACCACACCTGCACAGACATCTTTGTTACACATGCATTCTATCTGTAGCCTGTACACATAACACTGCACTGTGATGTCCAGTTTGATGTGGTGCATGTGGTGGGACACCATTGTCACATGTCCACATGTTATTGCACATGTTGGCGGAGTACATGACAAAGTGACGCCAGCCATGTGTACTGTTAACCTGCCTGTGGCCACACGGTGTATCACGGTGATGCATGCAAACTACCATGAATGTGTGTACTGCATGCCTACTGAAATGACACCTGCTTGATGTAGTGTGCACCCCAGGGCAGTATGCATACTACCACTATTAATGTCTGGCCTGCATTCACTGAGCTGCGGTGTGGGAATGCTGCATGCCATCTGCAATATCACATGCATGATGTGTCTGCATGTGTGTGTGTGTCTGCGTGTGTGTGTCAGCGTGTGTGTGTCTCTGCATATGTGTGTCTGCATGCGTGTGTGTGTGTGTGTGTGTGTGTGTGTGTGTGTGTGTGTGTGTGTGTGTCTGTGTGTGTGTCTGTGTGTGTGTGTGTGTGTGTGTGTCTGCGTGTGTGCCTGTGTGTGTGTAATGTATCTTACAGTATGTCTTTGTATTCACAGGTGGTGTAGGTGCGTTCCCCTCCTGCGGTCCATCTGATGCTAGTGTCCCCACAGATACTAGCGGTGATGACCATATGCATGAGGCACAGGCAGGGTTGTCACAGGCAGAAGCTTTGCCATTGATTAACATCCCACCTATGTCCCTTCATCTCCACACACGGTTCAGATGCCGACACATACCACATCACCATTGCCCATAGAGGAAGGACAGTCAGCGTCTGTTGGCATTGAGCAGGAATGTGTGGTGGCTACAGAAGGTGCGGGTACACACCATGTTGCCAGTGTAATGACTGGTGATGTGCCACACAGGCATGTGGCTGGTGCTGCTCGTGGGAGGAGCTCTGGTAGACATGCACCTGCCGTGCAGGGTGCAGCAGCTGGTATCACCAGGCGCATGTTCCAGGCTGTAATGGCGGCACAGGCACGTGCTGAACGGCAGAACCAAAAAGGGCAGAGGCTGCAGAGGGCGCAATCCGTTCCCTAAATGAGAACATCCAGTCATTGGCGAATGCTCAACAGCAGCTTGCTGATGTTCTGGATAGGCGATTAGGTGAGATGGTTGTAATCCTCGACCGAGGCATGTCAATCCGGCGTGAGCTGTCTGTGCTGGAACACCTGGTAGGGGTGAGGCGTAGGACACGTGGCCGTAGGCCAGCAACACCACCTATTGCAGGCCGACGTGTACGTGCCACCTCTCATGCCCACTCACACAGTGCCGGTAGCAGCAGCAGTGCAGCTGGTGCTACACCAACCACACCAGGACACAGCAGGCACGTGGACGTGGCCCTGGCCGGTCCCAGCGTGGACACGGTTCCAGCGGACTTGTGTCATCGGAGAATGGCCACTCCATACCTCCACCCGGTAGTGCCCGTGCGACCCCAGGCAGGCACGGGTCACGTGGCCGCAGGTGGACATAGTGAGCCATACAACCTGCACTGTACAGTCTGGGGCTGCCAAGTATACCCCGTGTAGGCATCACAGATGGCTGAACTGTGTACACACATACCCACACACAGCAGACACAACTGTAGGGCTCCACCACATCCACATGCATTCTGCACAGTCATGCCCAGTAAATGCACCGGCCCTTACACACACACACACACACACACACACACATGAATTCATCCATTGGTACAGCCTATGCCCCTGGCACACATATCACCCTGTGCATATGATGAAGCCTCTGCCGCAGCACTGTTATCCACACCATCGGTGCACGGTTATGCAACTATATTCTGATGCACAGGGTGGACAAGATAGTGAGAGGTGTATGTGATACCTGTGTCCTCATAGTGCGTGATGTGTATGTTGCAGTGGTTGTGTATGACAGGTGACAGGTGCGTATGTGATGTGGGTTGTGTACTGACATCATGCAGCAGACATACCATGTAGTGCAGGTGCAGCATACATTGAGCTGTGTACACGGTATGCGTGATGGTTACATGTGTAGCACCATGTTGGTTCTGTTAACCTGTATGCCTAATATGGTGTACTTGCATGTGCCTACTGGGAGCACTGTTATCAGTCCCCCACGTGTAGCTGTGGGTTACCCACAGGCACATCTGGCAATATCAGCATACCACAGGTACCCGCAACCTGCATGGACTCCTACATAGGTACATAGGTGCATAGGTACATACCAGGCTATGTGCCCTACGGCATGTGTAAGCCTAGCCAGAGTGTGTGTGGCTTTCATCACCCCTTAGGATGAGGATACTACATCCATTGGTCTGCAGTCCCTCTGTCCAGCAGTGACACAGAGATGATGCCTGGCGCATACCTACGATCACACATCCACACGTCAGGATTACTCTTGGACAGAGTCAGTGAGGGGCTCTGCTTCATATGGGCTGGGAATCTTTTCCATGTTGTAGGGGGTCTCTGGGCGATGACCCTGTCCCTCCAGCACGTCCTACTTATGTCCGTGTTGAGGTTTCTGTCAGTTGCTTCTGTGCCCGTGTTTGTTTGGAGCCTAGGAGGTGGAACATGTCCATGTCACCCAGGTCGGACATGGCCGTGTATGTCAGGCACAGATCACCTCAGAGCAGACGGTATGAGAAGGTATACAGCCGGAGTCCCCTCAGTCGGGCAGCATGTGACATATGTCTCAGCACCTTTATCCCTGTGTTGTGGAACGTTTGAGGTCCTTCCGAGTGCTGCAGGTGTCAGGTTAGGTACATTCCAAATGTGGCGTTGTACCCAATCATTGGTCTGATGTGTGAAGAGTACAGGGGTACAATGACCTCCCCTGATGTGGATGTGAATCCCTTCATGACCAGGTGGGCACAGTGGAATGTCTTCCCAACCACATTGGCAATGTGAGTGTCGAGAGGTTACCGACAGGTTTGGTACCCATGTCCTGATCACGTCCACCATGTTTAATGGATTACCACCTATATGGTAATTCGGGGTGAACATGTCTTTCCCAAAGCGTAGGTCTATACCTTCCCTGGCATGTTGCATCAGGCCATGGCTCTGGCACCAGTTATCCATTTCTATGAGACCCCAGGTGGATGTCCGTGTCTGATGGGATGTTGAGTATGGTGGCCGGTGTGCGGTCATTTGCATACCTTGTCTGCCACAATCCCCTATGTTTGCATGCACATTGGAAAGTTGAATGCCGAACAGGAGGGGGCCCAGGACTGAGCCCTGTGGGCCACCACTCGGGACCAGCTTGGAGTCTGACATGGCACCAGGAACACAAACCCTGTGGGGTTTGACCTCCATCCAGTTGGCAAACCATCGTGTGACATATGTCTCTACATCTACGCTGGTGAGCCTTTCTATGATGCCCACGTGGAGTGTGGTTTGAACGCTCCCGCCAGGTCATGGTAGTCTGTGCAAACCGACGTACCCCGATCAATGGCCTTAGTGACTCCTCCAAACAGGTCGACCAGGTTTGGGAGGCAGGATCTGCTCTTGACTAAGCCGATGTGGGTATGTTCCGGTATTTGCTGTACACCAATGTCTTTATTTATGGGCTCCACTATGGACCTCCCCACAGCTTTGCAGACAAGGCTTGTCAAGCTGATAGGGCAGGGATGTATAGAGTCCATAAGAGCACTACCCTGGTGTAGTGGGACCACAGTTGCCGTATGCCATCCATCGGGGGCATAGCTTGTAGTAAGGCTAAGATGAAACAGCAGCCTTATGTGCGGGGTGAGGGCCTCAGTGAGTTTGTGTAGCACACAGCCAGGGACACCATCTGGTCCCATTGATGCTGTGTTCACTGCTTAACAGATATCAGCTCTCTACTGGGCATACGGGATGTTTGGGAGGCTAGACTCTGGTGGGATGGATACGTCCCCTCTTGGGGGGGGGTAGATGTATGCATGGAACATGTCCGCTGGTTTGTTGGCAATGTCTGTGGGTTCAGTGATCATTGTACCATTCTGGAGTAATTCCGGGCATAACTGTGTGCTTCCACCCATGTTCCTACCATAGCTAAGGAAGGCCTTATGGTTGTCTTATGTGTCCTTTGCAGTACCAGTCCCACAGGTGGCCTTGGATGATTGTATGAGTGATCGTATGTTAGCCGTTATTAATCAGTGATGACTTACCTGGTACTGATATTGCTCTGTCATGTATTAGCTTTCAACTCTTGTTGTACAGTTTGTCAATGGCTGGGGTCCACCAGACCATGTGCCTGCCTTTGGTGGACAAGGTCCTGATGTTATCAGGATCGCTTGGTGCAGACATTCCTGGGGGTGCTCATAGAAGGTATTTGTAAGGGTTTCATCAGTGTGGCCTGTGTTTACCACTGGCATGGAGGCCTTGTAGGGTACCACACCAGTCGTATGATGTGTGTGGTTCGCTGTGGAGAGGTCTTCACTGTGGTCTCCCATGCCGGTGTTGGGTGCAGGATGCGGATCTCCAGTGAGTTCACTATATGGTCTGACCTCACCATTGAGGGATGTACATCCTGTGTGGAGCATGTCGTCCCCATGTGTGATGATCAGAACTAGTATAGTTCCCCCCCTTGTGGGTATGGTGCATGGTTGTTCCACAGCATTCAGGTGTATGAACACCTGGAACCTTTGGCGTAGGGTGTTGTGTCCTGGGTAATGTTCCCGGTCTATGTATGGGTGGTTGATGTCACCCAATATGACAGTGTTGTGAGAGCATTCATACTCGCCAGTGTCTTCAGGAAGGCTGTGCAGGTATCCTGGGTTTGGGAGGGTGGTCTGTAGCATGCAACAAACTGTAGGGCAGTCCTATCCATGGTTAATTGCACCTAGATATTCCCCGCTGCTACGTGCATTTCTGCCAACCTGGAGGTGTGTGTATCCTTCATGGAAATGGAGACTCCCCCTCCTTCTGTGTTAGGTCCGGGTTATGGTCCTGAATGTGTGATATGGGGTATGACCTGATAGTGCTGGGGTGCTCTCAGCAGCCCTGATCAATGTTTCAGTCACAACACTGACATCGATGTCCTCCATACTGAGGAGGGAATTTGAGGGTGTGCAGCTTGGGCGTAGACCACTGGCACTGAGCAGTATTACCCTGTCTGTTCTCCAGGTTTGTAGTGTAGGGTGGTAGGTTTATCATTCCAGCCTTGCCTGCAGTGGGCACTGTGGGGGTGGCAGGTGCCTTAGCCAAACCCTTGAAGACCAGGGGCGACAGGTGCGAGCCATACCTTGTGAAGGGGCGTGGCGTGCCAAGCATGTCATCCCAGGTATGAGGAATCTGGATCCCCTCAGAATGACACCGGTAACCAGGCACATTATCAAGGGTGACCACTTGGAGCCAGTATAGTGGCATCATACTTGATGAGGGTGGGATACTGCCCAGGGTCAGGGACATGCTGGCCTGGGCTACACAATCTGAGTGGCCCTCTATGTCTCCTTTAATGTATCCCAGGGTGGTATGTCTCCAGTCGTTGACACCAGCATGGGCAATGACCGCGTCATACCTGTAAATGCTGCGGAGTGACCTGAGTGAGTGTGTTATGTGGCGGATTCCAGCACTCGACAGGCAGCCTACTGTGATCATTCCCTTGTTCAGTCTGGTGGGTGGGACATCGGTGTGTCTGACAGTGGCGTCACCCATTACAAGTTGTCTTGCATTGTGTGTGTTGGCTTTGGGGCTCTGACTGTTTAGCACACTGACGTTGAGAACTATGTGTTGCATGTCCTATGTCTTGTGGAGGCAGTTGCTTGTCTGTCTGCTTCACAGGGCTCGTTAGGTTCGTGACATGTTTTAACAGTGCCTCCAGGTATGTCTTAGTGTGTTCATGTGTTTGATTAGCATTTGCGATAGTCACATGTGACACTGGGTTTGTGGTGTGCATGGTGTCCTTCCCCTCCCGTTTGGTCTTGCCAGTCATGGTTTGAGAGAGCACAGCCCCCTGTCTGGCTATATAGTTGCATCTGTCACATGTATTATGTTCATTGGGGGAGGTGCGGCTTGTCCGTGTCCATGAGACACCTGTAACAGTGCCCAGGACGCCCAGATTCACCATCTGAACTGGAGAGGTCGCTAGCAATTGACCCTTCGACATGCCAGAGAACGTGAATGCATTTGCTGTGTAACTGGGTCAGAAGGCACCTATAGGGAAGTGGGTACACAAGGGGATGCTAGGCCAATGTAGTACTCCATTTAGTATACATTTACTTTACCTATGTAGGAATACTATGGGAGCAGGTGCAGAGCTTTTGTGATATAGAGAACAGACAGTCAGGATTGCAAGAAGAGAGGTTATACACATAAACCTGCGGAGCACGGAGCCAGATACAGTGTAACGTTGCTTACACGGTACATGACGCACATGTCCACACATATACTGCACCTGACACCTGTGGTCGGTGCCACAGGCTACGGTGGACAGAGACATCACATACATGGCATGACACAGTACAGGTATGGTGACATTCTGCAGGTGTCGTACGCAGTGTGCTGGCTACTGACCGCAGGTGTCACCTGTCAGCTGTGGTGCACGGTGTGCAGCAGTCGAATGCTGTACCAGTACAGGAATATGTCCGCAATCGCGGTGCGTACACCTCTATGGCACACACACCATTGTGTGCAGATGGGGACACCTGTCTGTGTGGTTAGCACCCTCATAAGACAATGCACCCATGCGCCATGTCACAGGGGGTGGTCTTGCACAGGTGGCCAGTAAGGCTCACAGGTATGGCATTGACAGGGCTGTACAATGCAGCACCAGTACGGGATGGTCACCCTGTGTGGTCAGTGTCCAGTCACAACACTATATCTGCATACACTCTCACAACAGGCAGCAGACATACACACATGTTGACACACTGACATGGTGGTGACCACACATGTCTACATGGAGGGACGACGTGTTGCATGTACTGCACCATCCACATCCATGCACCCCACACTGAGGTAGGTACAGATCTCTACCATGGTGTACAGTGATGTGTGGCATGTGGCACATAGTCCCCCCGATCTGTGGCATACATGGGCACACATTCCTGCACACATGTTGGTGCTAGGAATGCCACACCCGCTATATGGGATATGTGCAGGCGTGCAGCGGTATGTAGTGCATCCTGCGTACTACCACTGTATCTGGCAGCTGTGCCAATATTTGCACTTGGGAGGTGGTAGGGGTTACAGTGGCCATGTGACATATGGTCGATGACGCATGGCCGATGGGTATGCATTATGGCAGCGCTGTCATGTAAAGGCTACATAGCAGACTGTATGCACATGGCAGGGTAGGATGGTGTGTGACACACCTGTGACCAGCACCTGCACACATGCATGTGGACAGGTGTTTAAACACATGGTGTACACACAGTCTGCCATGCGTGCTGTTACTATGCCACCATATGATGGCCCCCATGATGGGTATGCATGTGGTAGGGGGTTGCAACTGTGTTACGGACACCGGACACTGGTCATGCATGGCTGCACCGTGCACAGTACACGTGTCACATGTATCCCCTGTTGCCATGTGTGTATGCATTGCTACGTTGTGACATGTGTGTCGACATACATGGAACATGGACTGTGGTATGGTATCACAGCTGTCACAGGCAAACAGTACAAGGGTATGTGTCCCAGTGAACACCGCTACACCCTGTAGGGGGTGCATACCACAGACATGTGTCCGCCTTCCCTTCGTGTGTATTACCACGTATGCCTGTGTTATGCATGTGGTACATCACAGGCTTCGTATGTGTCCTGCGTGCAGTCCATGCACACAGCCAGGAAATCACATATGTGACATATCCGGACATTGTTTCACTGTGGTACAGCTGCAGTCATGTGTCATATCTGTGTCAGGCCCATGGTATGTGTGGAGCACGCCTGTCCGTGTATACCGGTATGGGTGGACTACATCACACCTGTGGGATCATTGATAGTACATGTGTACTCTGCACGACGGACGTACACCGCCACATAGTCTTGTGGACATATGTCACATGCTGTTGCTGGATTGTGAGGCATACTGCTGCACTGATGACATGGTGCTGGCATGGCAGCTACAGTGTTCACTGCAGTGTGTACATGTTCAGCCTGCACCCGTGAGGCCTGTGCTGTCATCTGTGTGTGTACGTGTGACTGCATGTGTGTCCACCCTGTAAGTGTGTATGGGTTTACCTGGCCGTGACTTGCGGTGTGTGCACTCCGTCTGCATGCCGGACGGCACGTAGCACATACTACGTGTGTGAGCATGGCCGGGTTGCTGTTGTGTGGGTGGACACACACGACGGTCCACATTCTGCCTCCCATGATTTCGCCCCATGTGTATGCATGTCTGCACTGTGCAGATTCAAAGTGTCTGAGCATGCCCAGTAAGCAGCTGTGATGATGGACACACAGTACAGTGCACACCGCGACCGTCTGCGTTGATACCCCGTGTGCATGCCTGTTTCCCCTTTGCAACTGCCACGTCTGTGGCATGGCCGGGTTGCTGTTGTGTGGGTGGACACACACGACGGTCCACATTCTGCCTCCCATGATTTCGCCCCATGTGTATGCATGTCTGCACTGTGCAGATTCTAAGTGTCTGAGCATGCCCAGTAAGCAGCTGTGTAGATGGACACACAGTACAGTGCACACCGCGCCCTTCTGCATTGATACCCCGTGTGCATGCCTGTTTCCCCTTCACAACCGCCACGTCTGTGGCATGGCCGAGTTGCTGTTGTGTGGGTGGACACACACGACGGTCCACATTCTGCCTCCCATGATGTCGCCCCATGTGTATGCATGTCTGCACTTTGCAGATTCTAAGTGTCTGAGCATGCCCAGTAAGCAGCGGTGTAGATGGACACACAGTACAGTGCACACCGCGCCCGTCTGTGTTGATACCCCGTGAGCGTGTCTGTCTCCCCCGCGCACCGCTGGGTGAGGCATGGCCAGTACACCATTGGGTACACACAGTCGGCACCGATGTCTGCTACTAGGCATGTAGCCATGGCCAATGACATCCTGCATAGCCATGGTGACCATCCAGGTGAGTCATATGTGGTTGTTATGCCACAATGGCTGCCTACATCGTGCCGGATGCCCTCTCATAAGGTATACTGTATGTGGTGCATGCCGTATCCATGTCGTGATGTACTGCTCCGTAGTTAGTTGGTATTCCCGACTGCAGCACTACCGTGTTACTGTCGCCCACCTTGGGATGGTAACATGCTGTGTGACTGCGCACTCTGTCTTCATTCCCTATCGGCTGCCTTGCCTCTGCAGATGATATCACCCACCTAGGGGTATGCCTCCTGACAGTGCTGTGCTCAGTAATCTCGGTAGCGTGTTCTGTAAATGCATCATGCTGTAGTGTGTTCATGTAGGTAGGCGTAGGTTCGACTCCCGGCCCTTCCCTGTGTGTGTGTGTGTGTTTCCAGCTGCCTCTGCAGATGAACATGCTTTTAGATGCTTCACAACATATACCTTGGCTATTGTCAGCTATTCCCTTACGGATGATGTCACCCGCCTAGAAGTATGCCTCTGACAGCGCTGTGCTCAGTGATCTCGGTAGCGCGTTCTGTAAATGCATCATGCTGTAGTGAGTACATGTAGGTAGGTGTAGGTTCAACTCCCGGCCCTTCCCCGTGTGTGTGTGAGGTGTGTGTGTGTTTCCACCTGCCTCTGCAGATGAACATGCTTTTAGACGCTTCGCAACACATACCTTGGCTATTGTCAGCTATTCCCTTACGGATGATGTCACCCGCCTAAAAGTATGCCTCTGACAGCGCTGTGCTCAGTAATCTCGGTAGCGCGTTCTGTAAATGCATCATGCTGTAGTGACTACATGTAAGTAGGCATAGGTTCGACTCCCGGCCCTTCCCCGTGTGTGTGTGTGAGGTGTGTGTGTGTGTGTGTGTGTGTGTGTGTGTGTGTGTGTTTCCAGCTGCCTCTGCAGATGAACATGCTTTTAGACGCTTCGCAACACATACCTTGGCTATTGTCAGCTATTCCCTTACGGATGATGTCACCCGCCTAGAAGTATGCCTCTGACAGCCCTGTGCTCAGTAATCTCAGTAGCACGTTCTGTAAATGCATCATGCTGTAGTGAGTACATGTAGGTAGGCGTAGGTTCGACTCCCGGCCCTTCCCCGTGTGTGTGTGTGTGTGTTTCCAGCTGCCTCTGCAGATGGACATGCTAGGCACGCCCGCAACACATACCTTGGCTATTGTCAGCTATTCCCTTATGGATGATGTCACCCACCTAGAAGTATGCCTCTGACAGCGCTGTGCTCAGTAATCTCGGTAGCACATTCTGTAAATGCATCATGTTGTAGTGAGTTCATGTAGGTAGGCGTAGGTTCGACTCCCTGCCCTTCCCCGTGTGTGCGTGTGTGTGTTTCCAGCTGCCTCTGCAGATGGACATGCTAGGCAACCGCAACACATACCTTGGCTATTGCCAGCTATTCCCTTATGGATGATGTCACCCGCCTAGAAGTATGCCTCTGACAATGCTGTGCTCAGTAATCTCGGTAGTGCATTCTGTAAATGCATCATGCTGTAGTGAGTTCATGTAGGTAGGCATAGGTTCGACTCCCGGCCCTTCCCCGTGTGTGTGTGGGGTGTGTGTGCTCACAGCTGCCCTAGTAGAGTGTAGTTATTTTAGGCGGCAACACATGCCTTGGCTATCGGCTATTCCTTTACGGATGTTGTCACCCACCTGGACGTGTGCCTCTGATGGTGCTGTGTTCAGTGGTCCACATAGCGCGTTCCATACCTGTGTCATACTGTTGTGCGGTTGGGTATGTGGGGGTGTGGTCAATCACCATGCCTGCCAGATGTGTGTGTGTGTCTATGCTCCCAGCCGCATGGGTTCATAGGGTATGGCTTTAGAGTTTCCGCAGAACACTTATATCCTGCCGCCATCCCTGTGTTTGTGGATGGTGAGATGCAGCTCGTGGACTGCCTGTGTGCCTGCTGTGGTTGGCGACCTCCGTAGCGTGTTCTCCAGGTGCACCCTGCTGTGGTGTGGTGGGGTGGTGCTGTGTACGTTACACTCACGGCCTTGCCACATTTGTCCGTCTGTATCTCTCTCATTGTTTATATACATACCTATGTTGTGCCCATAGCGCTGCTCTTGCATGGACAGCTGTCTGTCCCATGTATCGCATATTTGCACGGCTGACACATAGAACTGTGGTACGATGCATATCCACTCATTGTCCATGCAACGTCCGTATTCCAGAACACCCTAGAGACATCTGCTGGATATCGTGGCAGACAGCTATCCTTGCTGTACTGACACTGTACCCGTACACGCCATAAACCTTGTGTATAATTGCCTGTTTATGGTGTGTGTATGTCTAACTGTGCTGTATGCATGGTCGTGTGTGTGTCCCGCTATAGCCATCTGTGCAGGTGTCGCCACTATGGGTAATCCTTGTAGACCGCTGTTTCATGTGCACTTCAGCACATACCTGCAGACCGTACTACCCCTCCTACGGCAGCGGCCTTAGATCGACCGCTGCCCTAGGCTATAGGGCTCCATGGCGCCCACCACCACAACACATGGTGCCCCCATCCTGGTGTACCTACATGACATACCTACTAGACAGGTGGCCCTACTAGTGCGGCTCCTAGGCGGCAGGATGGCATATGCCTCACGGCCGGCTATGAGCACATCACAAGGCATACATTTACATTCAGTGTTTTACAAAGGCTAAGTTATAATACCAGAGGGGGGACCTCATCAACTATGCTTTAGAATGCGGATTGAGATGGATTATTAGGTGGAGAGTTGACCACACACCAGGGCTGACTGATGAAACACTGATTAAGCCTCTTTTGAGAAGCAGGTGGCTTAAACCCACGTAACAGGAATGTAGTTTAGGTACAGATATACAGTTAACACACATTAGTCCACTCTTTCAGTTGTTTACCACTGTATTACATTGATATGATATACATATCTTCTATATATATTGTTAGATCTTTGAATGATGAGTATTAGGCATAGTACAATATCATATAATACATGTTTTAATAGGATGTTTTTGGAGATGTTAATATATGTGTGTGTAGTTAACATTGCGTCTGTGCTTTATATACTGTGGTTAATTGTTCATTGTTTGCTGAGAAATTGACCAATGAAAGTGTAAGGAGGGATATTTAAAGCCTGGATGCTTTTATGTTATGTGTAAGTCTGGACCCTCACGGGTGAAAGCGCTTACTTGTCTATGAAGGAATCTTTGTATACCATTTGGGCACTGTCCTGGACAATTTCTACGTTGACTGTTTCATCTTCCTATGTGTGTTTTGGATTGTGTGCCATAAGGTGCCAGCGGTTCTTTGATGTTGATTAGGTGTATTCCACGGTCAATTGACATTAATCCTATTAATTCACTGAAGGATGTTCTTTATAAGTGGGAACGCCATAGTTTAACCATCCTATGACCTTCCTAGCTGAAGTTGTTAGTGTGCGATTGGCATGTGTTCCACAGGTCGCCCATTTGTTCCACAGTATGGAAGCGAGTGATCCCCATTTTGGTGCTGGCAGATTGAGTGCTGTATGCGGTATTATACGGCGGTCTGACTTTGTATAGGGAGTGTCTACTGTAGTCCCTATCTGTATTTCCTGTGTTATGCCTTACTGCAGCTCTGTAATTCCACCAGGTTTGCAGTTATGGGTGCCATCTTGGTCGTACGCTTGTCCATCCATGGGAATTGCCTACTGGACACTGGTATAGGGCTGTACACATTTCACACCTGCATTTAGCATTATCCGGTGGATGCTTTGCATTATTAGTGGGGAGTAAGGCATGTGCTATACCCACATCCCTCCCATGGGGCGGGACAAAGGATTATCTGCCAAACAGCACCGAGCCCCATTTCTGCATACCCAGGATCCCATGGCTGCAACCCTCGACGGTACCCATTACACATCCTTCATGTGTGTAGGACTGGGATGTGGACGCACTTCTATGGACTCGACCATCTGGGGATTTCTGTTCATATGTCCTGTATTTCATGGACACTTGTCATCAACCTTAAACACGCTGGTGCTGCATATGTCTAGCTGCGCCGTAGTCACGGCTGTCACTTCTTCTGGTAGTACGATAGCAGCTGGATGATATTCCGTACGGATCAATTTTTGGGTCCTACAATGGACACCAATGTGCATATGTAAAGTTTAGAACTTGTTGGACTGTGTCCAACTGGCCAGTGGTTTTGACTGCTGCTGTATGTTCCCCAATCGCGGATATCTGTTTGACTACCCATATTATGTAGTGCTACGAAAACCAGATTTTTCAAAACTGAAACCAAATGGTGTACATCCAAAGATGCAGGTTAGCAACTGCTTTAAATAATCCTCAGAAGTCACAATAGGAAATATCCGCCAATGTATTGTCAAAATAACACCACCATAACATGTAGATCCTATTAATTCATTGAAGGATGTTCTTTATAAGTGGGAACGCCATAGTTTAACCATCCTATGACCTTCCTAGTTGACGTTGTTGGTGTGCCATTAGTATGTGTTCCACAGGTCGCCCATTTGTTCCGCAGTATGGCAGCGAGTGATCCCCATTTTGGTGCTGGCAGATTGAGTGCTGTGTACACCGGTATTTGCACGGCGATCTGCCTTTGTATGGAGAGTGTCTACTGTAGTCCCTATCTGTATTTCCTGTGTTATGCCTTACTGCAGCTGTGTAATTCCACCAGGTTTGCAGTTATGGGTGCCATCTTGGTAAATGCGCTTGTCCATCCATTGGAATTGCCTACTGGACACTGGTATAGGGCTGTACACATTTCACACCTGCATTTAGCATTATCCGGTGGATGCTTTGCATTATTAGTGGGGAGTAAGGCATGTGCTACACCCACATCCCTCCCACGAGGTGGGACAATGGATTATCTGCCAAACAACACCGAGCCCCATTTCTGCATACCCAGGATCCCATGGCTGCAACACTCGACGGTACCCATTACACATCCTTCATGTGTGCGGGACTGGGATGTGGAAGCACTTCTATGGACTCGACAATCTGGGGATTTCTGTTCATATGTCCTGCATTTCATGGACACTTGTCATCAACCTTAAACACGCTGGTGGTGCATATGTCTAGCTGTGCCATAGTCACGGCTGTCGCTTCTTCTGGTAGAACGATAGCAGCTGGATGATATTCCGTACGGATCAATTTTTGGGTCCTACAATGGACACCAATGTGCATATGTAAAGTGTAGCACTTGTTGGACTGTGTCCATCTGGCCAGTGGTTTTGACTGCTGCTGTATGTTCCCCAATCGCCGATGTCTGTTTGACTACCCATATTATGTAGTGCTACGAAAACCAGGTGTTTCTAAAATGAACCCAAATGGTGTAAATCCAATGATGCAGGTTAGCAACTGCTTTAAATAATCCTCAGAAGTCACAATAGGAAATATCCGCCACTGTATTGTCAAAATAACACCACCAAAACATGTAGATCCTACTAATTCATTGAAGGATGTTCTTTATAAGTGGGAACGCCATAGTTTAACCATCCTATGACCTTCCTAGTTGACGTTGTTGGTGTGCCATTAGTATATGTTCCACAGGTCTCCCATTTGTTCCGCAGTATGGCAGCGAGTGATCCCCATTGTGGTGCTGGCAGATTGAGTGCTGTGTACGCCGGTATTCGCACGGCGGTCTGACTTTGTATGGGGAGTGTCTACTGTAGTCCCTATCTGTATTTCCTGTGTTATGCCTTACTGCAGCTGTGTAATTCCACCAGGTTTGCAGTTATGGGTGACATCTTGGTCGTACGCTTGTCCATCCATGGGAATTGCCTACTGGACACTGGTATAGGGCTGTACACATTTCACACCTGCATTTAGCATTATCTGGTGGATGCTTTGCATTATTAGTGGGGAGTAAGGCATGTGCTATACCCACATCCCTCCCACGGGGCGGGACAATGGATTATCTGCCAAACAACACCGAGCTCCATTTCTGCATACCCAGGATCCCATGGCTGCAACACTCGACGGTACCCATTACACATCCTTCATGTGTGCGGGACTGGGATGTGGATGCACTTCTATGGACTCGACAATCTGGGGATTTCTGTTCATATGTCCTGCATTTCATGGACGCTTGTCATCAACCTGAAACACGCTGGTGGTGCATATGTCTAGCTGTGCCTTACTCACGGCTGTTGCTTCTTCTGGTAGAACGATAGCAGCTGGATGATATTCCGTACGGATCAATTTTTGGGTCCTACAATGGACACCAATGTGCATATGTAAAGTGTAGAACTCGTTGGACTGTGTCCATCTGGCCAGTGGTTTTGACTGCTACTGTATGTTCCCCAATCACGGATGTCTGTTTGACTACCCATATTATGTAGTGCTACGAAAACCAGGTGTTTCTAAAATGAACCCAAATGGTGTAAATCCAATGATGCAGGTTAGCAACTGCTTTAAATAATCCTCAGAAGTCACAATAAGAAATATCCGCCACTGTATTGTCAAAATAACACCACCAAAACATGTAGATCCTACTAATTCATTGAAGGATGTTCTTTATAAGTGGGAACGCCATAGTTTAACCATCCTATGACCTTCCTAGTTGACGTTGTTGGTGTGCCATTAGTATGTGTTCCACAGGTCGCCCATTTGTTCCGTAGTATGGAAGCGAGTGATCCCCATTTTGTTGCTGGCAGATTGAGTGCTGTGTACGCCGGTATTCGCACGGCGGTCTGACTTTGTATGGGGAGTGTCTACTGTAGTCCCTATCTGTATTCCCTGTGTTATGCCTTACTGCAGCTGTGTAATTCCACCAAGTTTGCAGTTATGGGTGCCATCTTGGTCGTACGCTTGTCCATCCATGGGAATTGCCTACTGGACACTGGTATAGGGCTGTACACATTTCACACCTGCATTTAGCATTATCCGGTGGATGCTTTGCATTATTAGTGGGGAGTAAGGCATGTGCTATACCCACATCCCTCCCATGGGGCGGGACAACGGATTATCTGCCAAACAACACCGAGCCCCATTTCTGCATACCCAGGGTCCCATGGCTGCAACCCTCGACGGTACCCATTACACATCCTTCATGTGAGCGGGACTGGGATGTGGACGCACTTCTATGGACTCGACAATCTGGGGATTTCTGTTCATATGTACTCCATTTCATGGACACTTGTCATCAACCTTAAACACGCTGGTGGTGCATATGTCTAGCTGTGCCGTAGTCATGGCTGTCGCTTCTTCTGGGTGGAACGGTAGCAGCTGGATGATATTGCGTACGGATCAATTTTTGGGTCCTACAATGGACACCAATGTGCATATGTAAAGTGTAGAACTTGTTGGACTGTGTCCATCTGGCCAGTGGTTTTGACTGCTGCTGTATGTTCCCCAATCGCGGATGTCTGTTTGACTACCCATATTATGTAGTGCTACGAAAACTAGGTTTTTCACAACTGAAACCAAATGGTGTACATCCAAAGATGCAGGTTAGCAACTGCTTTAAATAATCCTCAGAAGTCCCAATAGGAAAGAATCGCCACTTTATTGCCAAAATAACACCACCAAAACAAGTAGATCACGAGCACTTTCGCCCGGTCTTACCGGGCATTTTCAAGTGTTATTAGCTAAAACAATAACTAAATAAATAATAATAAATAATTTAATAATAAAAATAATAATATGTTATTTCGACAATAGCTTCTGCTATTGGCATACAGTGCTGTGGGTGGTGCCGGTTACCATACATATGGCTTTCTCAAAAGCCGACTTCACACTTCTAAACACTAGTGTGGTCTCCTTTAAGGCCCCTGAGCCAGTGGTAAACATTACTCAAGCCATTGAATCACTTACATATGCCTTCTACCAGCACCTACAGGACTGCATGGATCAGGCAATCCCTTACACAACTGTGAGTCTTTGTACCAATGCCAAGCATCCAGTCTGGTGTACCCCAGCCATACACAAGCTCTACAATGAAAGGAGGTAGCTACTACAAGACAGAGCAGAATCCTTGTAAGGTATGACACCCTTGCTCATTATATGTGAAGAACTACAAGCTCTCATGACATCATCCAGGGCAAATCCGACAGATATATCACCAAGGACTCGACAGACAATCATACGGCCTTCTTTAGCTATGTTGGACACCTAGGAGGACACTCCCAGATATGCTCGGATTGGGTTCACAATGATGTGAAGTTTACTGAACATACACACATTGCCAACATACTGGCTGACAGGTTCGGTGCAAACATCTCCCCCCCACATGGAGAGATGTCTGTACCAGAGGATTGTGGCCCCCGAAACTTCTGTAACGCACAGGTGGGACATGCTCTCTCCAAGGCAGTGAACACAGCATCCATGGGACCAGATGGTGTCCCGGCTGTGTACTCCATTAACTCATTGAGGAATTAGACCCACAGTTAGGACAGCTGTTTAATCTTAGCCTCACCTCAGGTAACGTACCCAAGTTGTGGCGCACGGTGACTGTAGTCCCACTTCACAGGGGCAGTGCCTCCACTGACCCTGGTAATTACCATCCCATTAGCTTGAGAAGCCTTATCTGCAAAGCCATGGGGAAGGATCATAATGGAACTCATAGATGATGACATAGGGGACTTGCATACTTTGCATCCAACCCAGTTTGGCTTGGTCAAAGGCAGATCATGCGTTTAAAACTTGGTTGACATTTTAGGAACAGTCACCGAGGCCATTGATAAGGGTCAGGCAGTCCATACAGCCTACCTCGACCTGGCAAAGGCCTTCAACACAATACTCCCCTCGGGTATCATTGATAAACCCATCGGCTTGGATGTGAACCTGTACATCGCAGGATGGGTTGCAAACTGGCTAGGTGACACAACCCACATGGTCATAGTTGCTGGCACCATGTCAAACTCACAGCAGGTCACAGGCGGTGTCCCACAGGGCTCAGTCCTGGGTCCACTCTTTTTCTGCATCTACATTTCCAAAGTACAAGCAAACACAGGGGGGTTATGGCTGACAATGTTTGCAGATGACTGCGAACTGGGTGCCATAGTGGGACGGACATCTGACACAGATATCCTTCAGAAGGGCCTCACAGATATGGATATCTGGTGCCAGGGACATGGCCTACAGCTAAATGCTGGGAAATGCATAGTCATACCCTTCGGGAAGAACAAGGTTACCCCTAGCTGCCATATAGGTGGCAATCCACTGAGCACAGAGGGAGTTACCAGGGATCTGGGGACCCAGGTTGTCAGTCACCATTCGTTCGACACACACGTTGCTAACGTAGTTAAGTAGACCTTCTACATTGCCCACCTGATCATGCAGGGATTCACATCTAGATCAGGGGAGGTCATCGTCTCCTTGTACTCATCACTCATTAGACCTATGATTGAGTACATTGCCCCGTTCGGAAGGTATCTGACCCGACACCTGCAGCAGCTGGGAAGGTCCCATAGGTTCATCGTCAAACGGATGCAGGGTGTCAGGAATTTGTGTTATGCTGCCCGACTGAAAGGACTCCTGCTCCATTCAGTCACATACCACTTGCTCAGTGGTGACCTGTGCCTGACATACAAGGCCATGTCGACCCATATTTGATGATTATGCTTCACCAAATGGATCTACATCCCTCAGAACCACAGGGGCAGGTGACGTGAACCTTGACACGGTCATTAATAGAATGTGTTGGAGGGACAGATTCATCACCCAGACACTCACTATGCTGTGGAACAACATCCCAGTACATGTGAGGCAGAGCACCTTGCTGGCCTTGTTCGAGGGGGATCTTGACCAATGGATGGGAGATTGCAGATATACCCCAGGGATTACTTCATTGTCACTGCTTGACAGAGGTACAGCAATATAATAGGCATTGTTATCTTCGGACTGGAGGGTTGGCAAAGGCAACATAACTATGGGCTAGGGTTATAGCTGCCCTTGGGCAGATAGCCTACTATGTACCTATGGACCTATGAACCTATGTTCATAGTTTGTCCCATTCACACTTGTCTATCCCCTATCCTCATTCGTATGTGTATATTTCTGTGGCACATGATTGAACTATGTATTACCTGCAGGTATGCTGTGTACGGTGCACATACGTCACGGTTGATTACAGTGTATCTGTGTACCTACCTCTGTGATACTGAGGACTACCACACATCCTTCACAACATTACATGCATATGTCCATACTATTATTCGTTGGCCTGTGGGGGGTTGTTAGGGCAATGGTTACACGTGTCCCTGTTTGTGCACGCGTCATGGTGGTCTTTGACCAGCCTCTGTTGCTATCGTGGGATGGACGGTAGTGTTGGTGTGTGTTTGGGATGTGTTTCCACTGCCGGTACATCTGTGGGGGGTGGGGTTGGCACATGTTCCTCTTTGCAGGGAGCCCCATCCTGGACATTTGTGTCATGCGTCAACACTTGGCACATGCCATATGTCCTGTGCTATTCCCAAAGTCGTGTATGCCTCCCTGCATTACTACTGCATGTTACTGGCAGTTTGTATCTGGTACACATGGCTATTATGTTGGATAGCTTGGACTATTCCCATGCTATGACATACCCATTCATCCAGACATATACATGTTATTACATCCTTTGCATTGGCCGTGGGTGTTTGGCCATCCAGCAACGCTATTCTCAATGTGTGATGTCCCACCTTCACCTTCTGTGCATGTGGCACCCTGTTGGGGTGTCCTGCTTGGTGGGCAGATGTTCCGCCATATGTGTTGTGTTTGACATGTCTGCATAGCTAATCATCAGTACGGTGGCTTGAACATACTGCCTTGTCCAGATGTGTACAGTTATGGGCACCGTGGCGTGTGCACGCCTATGGGGTTTCGACAGGTCCATACCACATGCGGGATGTACACATTCTGCCGACACATTCACATGCAGCCATTTGGATATCTGTACCTGAGGTGGGATGTTAACATGTGGGGTACATATTTGCCCGTGGCACTGCCTAGAACAATACTTCTTACTACATTTCAGGTATACCCATTGTGTGTAGGTGTGCAGCTGCAGGCTGCTAGCTGGGTTGGGTGCACGTCGTACATGGGTGCGGGTTACGTGCTATGACGGGGCTGTTGTGTATTACATTTGCATGCATGGGTTCTGCTTCTGGATATTACGCTTAGGCATACGCCGTCCTATGTGTATGCGATGGGCACGTTGCTGGGTGTAGTACATGTTGCTATGCACATGTTTGTCTGTGTTTAGGGTATCTGGTTTCCTTCTGGTTGTTATATCGACACGGCTACCCGGCTGTGTACTCTCACTACTGCTGGTGACCATGCCCATGTGGCTACTTGTGTGTAGGTGCGGCGCGCTGACATGCTGCGGTACACCTTCACTGGGTATGCCCACTGACAGTGCATTGCGTGACGGACATGGTATTATGCGTATCCTTTGTTCCTTGGACGGGTACAATTTGGACTTCGTGGGTTAATGTTTGGTTCTCCGTTTTGTGTGAACGGGTACTATGTTGCATACTCTGCGTACGTTTCATTATCCACGGACCCTGGCTGGTGCGGTTACTATTGCAGGCGGCCTGTGACAGTCAGCACTTTAGGTTGCTCATCGCCTTCCGGCTTGGCCACGCCTACGGGCGCATCCTACTTGGGTTTGCTCACGTGCCCTCTGCACATGTCTGTGGTTGCGGCGCGCACTCATTACTATGCATATGGCGCTGCTACGCTGATTATACACTGCACTGCCGGCGCAAGCCTTACACCGGCCTTGCGCCGAGCTTCATGAATCCTGGGGTCTATCTGCATCAATTCCAGTGTATAGTTTATACATTTTCAGAAGACAAGTTATTGGTCTATAATTTTTAGGGTAGCTTGCAGGTTCACTCTTAAGTAGGAGCATTGTTTTACCTGTTGTTAACCAGATTTGTGTCTTTTTGGGGTGCGCATATAAATAATTCTTACTCATAACTAAATCTTCATGCAAAGATGTTAATACTTTTAATCAGAAGTTAGGTATTGCATCTGGGCCTGGGGTTTTCCAATTAGAGGCTTTTCTTAACTTTGTTTCAATCTCTCTGGTTGTTACTTTATTCCATTTCATATCCTGTTCCTTTAAACTTCTTATTCTTTCTTTTACTTATTCTATCCATTTAGCATCCTTGTTATGTTCCACAGGATCTTCATAGATACTTTTCCAAAATGTATCTAGTTCTTCTTTTTTGTGGTCTTTCAGGTCCTTTAATCTTATTTCTCAATTCTATATAAAACATTTTTGGATCATCAATAAATTGCTTATTTGGTACTTTTCTTTTATATTTGTTTGCGTATCTTTTAAGTTTTTCCTGCCTGTGCTAAGGTTTTTAGTTTGTTACTTGCAATAGTGCATGATAGATCCTGATCCAGTCTAATACTGTGCATTGCTTTTATCACGTCTATCTTTCTGAGTATTTTCATTGATCTGTTCCCTCTTCTATACTCTTCTAATAGTGACACTTCTAGCCTTAGTTGCTTTATAGTATTCTCTATTCAATACTTCCATGGTGGTATTCAATTTCTCCCCTTTTTCTCTTTCACTACCCTGTGTTCTTGTGGTAGAACTTTATCAGTTATTAATTTAGCTGCACAGTAATATATCCTGTTTACTTCTGTTATATTGCATAGAACTCTCTATCTATAGCTCATACTATATCCCAAATACCCTCTCTTAAGGCCTAATTCCTGCTCTGTCTGTGTCTTTTTAGATCAAGGCCTATCCTTGGCAAAAACATATCTTATCCTAATAGAGATAATTTAAAATACCTAGTTAAATTCTTCTGCATATAATTCTAAAGCATCCTACCTAAGGCAGGCAACAAGTATTGTTTAAACTGTGAGCATTGCTGAACTGTTGAAATTTGAAGTATGTATTTGTTTAACTATTACTTTCTAGTTACTAATGAAGTATTGTACATAAAGTCTAAAATATCTTATCTAATGCTTGTAACATGTTTTTTATATAAACTGTGGAGATTCCTGAACTGTTTAAAATTTAAGTATTTAACTGTATAACAACTAGTACCTGTATGTTAGTAGTCTAGTAATCTCCTGGAGCTTATCTTCCCAGGACTCTACTGAAAATGGACATAGATCCAGTTAGACTATCCCAGTCAACAAATGTAAAAATAATAAAAAATAGTAATAACTCTATGGACAGTCCTAATTACTGTGTTCATGTGTTTTATCAAACTTCTGACTTTTGAGGTTTTATTGACCTTCTGCAGTCTATTTCTTTCATTGATCTTAATATGTCTATCTAGCTCTATTAAGTCATGTAGTTCTTCTCTTATTTCCGTTATAAAAAGGCTAATGTGTAGCTAGGCCAACTGATGTGATTAAGAGTTATTTCATTCTTGAACTCAATGACATGTTGATTTTCAACATTATGTCTCTACAGAGGAGTATTGTACTCCAGCAGGTATGGATCTATTTTGTTACCTAGATAATGAATATGCAGGAATGTAGTTAAGGATAATGTGACATAAAATTGTATGCATGTTTTGATCTGTAATCAGATGCAGAGTAGGATGAAAATATAATGCTGTGTGATAGTATTTCACAGTTGTTGGGTTAGCAATTGGTTCTTAACATGTTATTTTGTTTTTTTTTAGGGGTGGAGAAAGATGAGGAGAAGAAAGATGAGTTCCTGCTATGGCACAAACTAGAATGGACTGTTATTTTGGGTGTGTGAGCATAACTGAGTATCTGTTACGGCACAAAGAAGGATACGTTCCTCTTGTTACTCTCCTTGTTTTGTACCCTCCATTGTTATTTTTTGATCCTCAATGAATCCATAAAGTTTATCAAATGGAGAATACTGACAGCCTTTCTTTACTGCTGTATCTGTAAACAGTTTATTTGTATGTGATCCTTATATGTGTTATTATTATAATGTCTTTCAGGACACAAAATGTCTATTAGATGTAGGCCCCATTTACCGAGGCTGAGAATAACCTAATGATAGAGGCCTTACGTGAACATCATGCAGTACTGCTGTCCAGAGGGCGGGACAATATGTCTCAGCATACAGCCCTGTGGGATCAATTACTATGCAATATTAATGATTTTGGTCGACACAATTGCACCTATGAGCAGGTGTGTCACTGAGCAACAGACATGATGACAGATGACAGCTGCAAGAAAGCATGCTGCTGCAGGGGCATGTGATCACCAGATCACTGGTGGTGGGTCTGCTGCAGAACCCCCTGTCACTACCACAGAGGAATTCCTGGCCAACATTGCCACACAGGACAGATCCCAGCAATCAATAACTCAATATTTTCTGGATGTGGGTGCCACGTCTGCGTCTCAAGAGGAGCTTCCAGGTATGCTTTGAAACAAATAAACGTTATTTACATTTTATACTCGCTCACATACGTTTGAGTTGGATACTTTTTCCAGTACCTCCAGCATCCTTACATTTCAGTGGTTCGTCAACTCAAGTGCTCAGTGCAAGTTTTTGTAGGTGTCAGTTGCAATACAAAGCAAAGGATGCATTATACTCCAGAGTAGGCCTGAGGAGGGATGACTGTAGTGTATTTAGAAATGAATGAGATACTGGTGTAACGGATTTGCTAATCTGATGCAGTATTTAGAAAACCTTCCTCACAACAGTAGATACATGTTGTAGTCCACGTGTGTTCCCAGGTCTATCCATTCAGAATTGGTGATTAGGGTATTCAGGGTTATGTCATAATAAGCTGGAACATTGTTAATACCAAAGGAAAAGATGACACTTTTATATGATGGTCATTTAACAACACAGAGTTGTCATCAGTCCTTGGACTGTGTAAGCCCCTTCTGAACAGCAATCACATTGTTAGGGGATAAAATTATAGCACCTAAGTGTCATTCAAACACAAATTTGGCTAGCTACATGCAATCTGTTTTGGTCTGGACTTCCGAGGCGTACATGGCAAACATGAATAGATACAGCAATGACACTTGTGATGACCCATGGGCGATATTTCTGCTTAGAGGTCCACAATTCAACTTTGAATGAGTCTTATTTGTCTGTGAGCTAGTTTGCAACCCACCAGACAACATAGCAGTTGATATTCACCTGGCTTCACTTCACATTGATGCACAAATGTGGGATTGTGTGGAAGGCCTTGGCCAAGTCAAGACAGACAAACTCAATGCTGTGCACACATGCTATGTCTGTGGTCACATAACTGAATACCAGCAGTTTTAGCATGCACAATCTTCTCTTGAGAAAACCATGCTGGCACACATGTCACGTTTGAATGTAAACTCTGTTGTTATATCTGACTTCCATGAAAATCCATTCCAGTGCCTCACATCTGAGGCTTGTAAAACTTAAGGGACTATAAGTACATTTGTATGTTGATGATCCACCCTTGTGTAGGAGGTAAATAGGTTTCTGATTTCAGATCTGTGTGGATAGACCATGATTGAATATGGCGCCTAGTGCAGTAGTTTGCTAGTTATGAACATTAAGAATGCATGCTGGAATGCCATCTGGTCCCATGCAGGCTGTGTTCCTATTCTTGGAGAGAGCAATGATTACTTGCTCTTTGTAGAGGTAAGTTGGCAGTGATGTTGAAGACGTGTTGTGGTAAGCTTGTCAGTGGGTGGGGGGATCAGAACAGTTCTGATGAAGTGTAAGGTTTTACACGAAAGCGCTTAACAATCGTGTTAAGTTTGTTTATGGTTGGAGTAATAAACCTGTTTTTTAAAAGTACTTTGTGGATAGTGGTTCTATCCTTGGGTTTTTGGTGTTTCGTGTTGCAATTTCAGAACATCATTTGCTCTTGACATTGTTGCCTCATCCTAGGCGGGCTTATAATACTGGTCAAACACAGGGCCATACATGCCTGGGACACACATGTCTGTTTCCATATAAACCCTAAAGATACATCTAACATTGTGCATACCAACAACAACTATGATGTACTAATAGTGGGACTTGTTGTTGAGAGTGATTGCATCTGTGATGTGACAAGTGCTTGTGACACACAGCTGACCCAAAAGTTCCCCTTGTTTAAGCTGGAGAGTGGGGCAGGTGTATGTCTCACTGTATAATCAATTGTAAAGACAACCTTTGCAATAGGTAACTATTGCCTTAGTCACTTCCTGGGTGAGACACTGGTGCTCCTTTATTTATGTGCATTTTGTGTTTTGGTTTTACTGTTAGGTGTGCCATGTTTGTGTTTTGGATGTCTCTGCTCTTTCTGTAGTTTGCTGGGGAGTACCTATGCCCATGATTGTACTTAACTGAAGTTGTAATACAGGCCAGAAACATTATCTTCCCTAAGTCAATAAAGATATGCAACCTAGGCTAGCAGATGAAAGAGAGGGGCACTGACAGCTCATAATGTGAGATGTGATCATGGTATCTGCATGGAGAATGAGTAAATGATGGGTGTAAAGGAAAATAATTTAATTGTTTTTTCTGCATCTATAACCACAAGAAGTTAAACTTTCAACATGCAAACAACAGCAGAGTAGCTAAGGCAATGAAACTGTGATAAAACTCAGAATTGTACCAGAAACAATCACCTAACAATATATAGGCCTATTGTACACTGCAGGCACAAGAGTACAGGGGTGTTTTCTCACAAATCACTTGTCATGGTGTTTACTTATCAACAGTTGAACTGAATTGGATTCATGCAGTGTGAACCCAATGCATAGTGTGGGCAACACAACTACAACAGAATAAAACCAGTAACTAACAATTCATTTGTTCATAACATTACATAGGCAACAGAGTCAAAAGCAGTGCAGGTTTTTAAAAAGTAATCATAGTAACAAAGAAAATTAACTATAAATTTTCGTACATAACTAACAGCAGCAACAGCACATACTGCAGGGCTTTCACATCATATCAGTGGCTAAATAAAATAGCATGATGAATGTGCATAGAACAGGGTTTTGCAAGCTGCTGCAGGACACTCTCTGTGTAATATTCAGAAACAGCTCTGAAACACACATCACCTCCCCAAAACTGACAGCAGTGAGAATAGAAATTCTATGTACAGAGACTGCAGAACACAGTGCTTAACACATGCACCACAGCACAAGTCTGATTTCAACAAGACTGCAGGTGGTCTTGTAATAGATGACATCAGCTGGCCATAATGGTGGACAAGTGGTAGGAGGCCTGCTTGTAATGAATGCTCATGCAAGCACCAAAACACTGCAAAACCATGCCATTGGAGATGTCAATTTGGGATAGGATACACATTTCTACTCTTCTTTATGGACACATACACACACACACACACACACACACACACACACACACACACACACACACACACACACACACACACTTCACTGCAGAGAAAATAGAACCCCCTACCTATCTATGTACAGAGACTACAGAACACAGTACTTAATGCATGTGCCATGACTACAGGTGGTCTAATAGTAGATGATATCAGCAGGCCATGTAGGGGACAAGAGGTAGGATGCTTGCTTGAAATGGATGTTTGTGCAAGCACCAATACACTGCAAAACCATGCCATTGGAGATGTCAGTTTGGGATACACACTTCTACTCTTCTTTATGGACACACACACACACACACACACACACACACACACACACATATTCTTGCACACACAGTCTACTGCAGTGAGAACAAAATGCCTACCTATGTAAGTGCACAGACTACAGAACACAGTACTTAACACAAGTGCCATGGCATAAATCTATTTTATGTGAGACTATAGCTGAACTTATAGTAGATGACATCAGCAAGCCATGTGAGGAACACCAGCTTGGGAGAAATGCCTAGGCACATCGCTACTTAATGTCACCTGAGGCTAGTACCCTAACAGTAGTATACTGCTTAAAAGCCTAGCTGGGTAACAATACATGTCCCTTATAGGTTCATAGGTAGGTACTAGGCTATCTGTCCAAAGGCATTTAAAAGCCTAGCCAGAATGTGTTGGCTTTCGTCACCCCCTTAGATTAGTTTCCTGTGCCTCTGTCCAGCAGAGCCACTGATGTGATCCCCGGGGGTAAACTTTCTGTTTCCCATCCGCTCATCAAGGTTTCTCTTGAAGAGTGTTAGCAATGAGCTCTATCTAATGTAGATTGTAATCTTGTTCCAAAGCATGAGAAGTCTCTGTGACAGGAATTTATCCCTCCAGCATGTCCTCTTTGTTGTTGTGGTGAGGTTTAGATCCATAGAGCGTGTGGCTCGAGGGGATAAGCTTTTCTTTAGGTGGAGCATTTCCATCAGTTCTGGGTTGGACATGGCCTTGTATGTCAGGCAGAGATCACCTCTGAGTAGGCAGTATGCAACTGAGTACAGCTGGAGTTTCTTCAGTCGAGCTGCATAGGGCATCTGTTTGAGGCCAGTGATCCTCTTGGTGAGGTACTTCTGTGGTCTTTCCAGCTGTTGCAGGTGTCTTGTAAGATACATCCCAAATGGGGCATTGTACTCTATGATGGGTATAATGAGCGATGAGTAGAGGGGCACAATGACCTCTTTTGATTAGGATGTGAACCCTTTTGTGATAAGGTGTTCCACGTAGAAGGATTTTCTAACCACTTTAGCAATGTGATTATCAAAGGAAAGTTTACTATCTACTTGGGTCCCCAGATCCCTTATTACATCTTCCATACTTAGGGGACTACCACCTATGTGGTAGTTTGTGGGTACTTTGTTTTTTCCAAAGGGGATGACTATGCACTTTTTGGCATTTAGCTTGAGGCCATGATTTTTGACACCAGGTGTCCATCTCAGTGAGACCCTTTTGGAGGAGGTCTGTGTCAGCCAGAGAGCCAATTATAGCCCCTAGTTTGCAGTCATCTGTGAACTTGGTCAGCCATAGTCCTCCTGTGCTTGCCTGTACCTCTGAAAAGTATATGCTGAACAGGAGGGGTCCTAGGACTGAGCCCTGGGGAATGCCACTTGTAACCGGTTTAGAGTCAGACCTAGCTCCCGCAACTCTTACCATATGTGTTCTGTCCGTGAGCCAGTTGGCAACCCATCTTGTGATGTAGGGGTTTATGTTCAGGCTGGTGAGCTTGTCTATAATACCAGAATGGGGAATGGTGTCAAAGGCCTTTGTGAGGTCTAGGTAGGCTGTGTGTACCACCTTTCCCTCATCTACAGCCTTGGTAACTGTATCAAAGAAGTCCACCAGGTTTAGGAGGCATGATCTGCTCTTAACAAAGCTGAACTGGGTAGGGTCCAGTGCTTGAAGGTTCCCAATGCCTCTGTTAATGAGTTCCATGATGATGCGCACCATAGCCTTGTAGGCCAAGCTAGTCAGTCTTATAGGGTGAAAGTTCCCAGGGTCTGTTGTGGCTCCACCTTTGTGGAGCGGAATAACTGTTGATGTGCACCACTCTACAGGTACATAACCTGTGGAGAGGCTGAGTCTGAACAGTGTGTTTAGGTGAGGTGTTAGTTTGTCTTTGAGCTCATGTAGGATGCAGCCTGGGACACCATCCAGTCCCATTGATACAGTGTTTTTGGCTTTGGAGAGGGCTGTTTGAACCTGAGTGTCTGTGATTTCTGGAGCTCTACATTCTTCTGGGATGGTTATGGGCCCTTTTGGGGGTGAGAGGGGGGTGACGTTTGCTCTAAACCTGTCTGCCAGGATGTTGGCAATATCGGTCGGTTCAGTGTATTTTGTGCCATTCTGCACTAACTCTGAGCAGATCTGAGCATTGCCGCTTAGATTCTTGACATAGCTAAAGAATGTCTTGTGGTTATCTTTGGAGTCCTTGGCAATTTTTCTTTCGAAACTCGCCTTGGATGATTTTATGAGGGATCGTAGTTTCTTGCTGATAATGATCAGGGATGTCTTCCCTTCTTGGGATTTTACTCTTTTCTGTACAAGTTTCCTCCTTCTATTATATAGCTTGTTTATAGCAGGAGTCCACCAGGCTGGTTTCCTTTTCTTAGAGGAGTGAGTCTTGGTTTTGCTCAGGATAGCATGATCCATGCATTCTTGTAGGTGCCCATAGAATGCATTAGTATGGGATTTTGCAGCTTGGACAATGTTATTCTTTAGCATGGGGGCTTTGAAGTTTTCCATCTCACTCTGAAGTAATGTGAAGTTTGCTTTTAAAAAGTTTTTCATGGTGGTTTCCTTGTCCAGGGGGTGGGGGCGGAATGTGGATACCCAAAGTGATTTGTTTATGGTCAGATCTAACCAGTGAGGGGTTGACCTCCAGTGTGGGGCACCGGTCGCCCATGTTGGTGATGACCAGGTCCAATATATTGTCACCTCTGGTGGGAGTGTTGACCAGTTGATCCAGGGCATTCGAGCTTATAAATTCTAGGAAATGTTGGGCAAGGGAGTTAGTACTTGAGTAGTTCTCCCAATTAATGTTTGGGTAATTGAAATCACTCAATATTAATGTGTTTGGTAGGACCTTTATATTTCCCAGTGTTTCCATAAATGCGGAATGGGGGTCCTGGGACATGGTGGGCAATCTGTAGCAAGCTACAATTTGAAGTGAAGTTTTGCCCATTGTTAGTTGCACGTAGATGATCTCTGAAGCATCGTACTTTGCCACTAACCTGGAGGTGTGGGTATCCTTGATGAATATGGATACGCCCCCACCTTTTGTATTTCGGTCTGGGTTCTGTGGCCGAAATGTATGGTATGAGTTGTAGCCATGTAGTCCTGGGGTGCTCTCTGGACCCTTAAACCAGGTTTCTGTTACTGCATATATATCGATTTTCTCCATACTGAGGAGTGCCTTGAGTGCATGCATTTTGAGGTTTAGACTTCTGGCATTGAGTAGCATTACCCTCAGTTTTTTGTTACTTGTGCTATTTATGGCAGTGGGTTTGTCTTTTGAACCTTGCCTAAAAAAGGCACTATGGGGGTGGCAAGAGCCTTGGCCAGTATTTGAAAGCCTAAGGGTGACAGGTGCAAGCTGTCTCTAGCGAAGCAGCATGGCTTGTCGAGCACGTCATCCCAGGCGGACAGACACTGGATCCCCTTTGAATGACACCAGAAACTTAGCCAATTGTTGAAATTGATAATTTTTTCTTTATATTGTGGTATCATTCTTGGTGAGGGCAGGATGCTACTCAGGGTCAAGGTCATACCGGTCTGGGCTACAAGATCAGAGAGCTCTTCCATGTCTCTTGAATTACATGACTGTGGCAGTTTGAATCTCTTCTTTCATCCCCGTCTAACATCAGAGTGATGGAGAGGCACTCACTGTCTTTTTTTTGGGGGGGGGGGGTAGGGAGGCAGGCAATATTCTCAGATAGGACATGTGTAGCCTCACAACAATTACCTTTTTAGTTTATCGTTAACTACTATTTTGTCAGCTTTGAACTTTAAGCCTCGGGAATAACTTACATAATCCTTGAAAGAAATAGAAAAATAAGACTGTAATTCTATTCTTACTCAAGATTTTTGTTTAGGCCACCATTGGATTAAACGTTTTGGAAAATGGTCTAAAATGCATCCAAAAGCATCTATAACCCCTATGGCTTCTAGGGGCACCTGCTTAATTGAGTTATTTCCAATAATCATTATTATTGTGTTGTCTTGGTCAAGAAAGGTGTGTGAAAGGGATGCGTGGAAAACTAAAGCTGAACAGCAGCACTGAGTTTCTTTCATTAAACATAATTTATGTTCAAGCCATCACTGGATGAAAAGGTTGCAGAAAAAAGAAAAAAAATATTAAAATGCTCTTCAGAGTATATAGAAAGTTATGAGGATTAGGGAGAGTGTGTGTGTGTGTGTGTGTGTGGGGGGGGGGGGTGAAACTGAAGGCTGTGCCTAGGGTGCCATTTCACCTAATTCCAGACCTGTACATGAGGTTGTTATGTATCACTGTTGCAACTAAATGTCAGTAACTATAAATGTACCTTTGTGAGACAGTGCAATATAGTGTGGTAGGCAGGCCTGTCATAATGTTATAATGTAAGAGCATTGCAGATACAGATCATTCTATGCATACTACTCCGAAAATGTTTGCAGCATGAACAAAAAGGTTACTTAGGAGTAGTGGGAGTGACAGGGTGATACTTAGACTGCAGTGCCTAGGGCCCCCAACTTGACATTTGCTGGAGGCCCCCAAAATGCTAACACCAACCCTGTTCCCGGCCAGTGCTGTAGGCTAGATACCAGCTATGGGATTGAAGGAATACAGCCTTGTGTTTGACAGCTGTCTGTCATTTTGCTCCAACCCACCAGCTGTGGTAGTCCCTTTGCCTTCATGACTCATTTGCTCTAGTTCTGTCTGTGTATGTGTCTCTGTTGTTAGGGGGGTGGGATATTGGGGTGCAGAGATCAGTGAAAACCTGCAGGAAATAACAGAAGAATGATCTGTGTGTGTCACTGTAGTTGGGGGGGTGGGATAGAGATCAGTGAAAACCTGCAGGAAATAGAAAAATGTTCTGTGTGTGGCTGTAGTTAGGAGGAGTGGGATACTGGAGTGCAGAGATGAGTGAAAACCTGCAGGAAATAACAGAAGAATGTTCTGTCTGTGACTTTGTAATTAGGGGGAGTGGGATAGTGGGGTGCAGAGATCAGTGAGAACATGTTCCTGGTATGCTGATGAGCTCGCCTCCTCAGTGTAAACAATGTAGGCATTCCGTTAAACGGTGCAGGTTTAAGCACTTCACCATTAACATATACTCAAAAACAAGTAATGCATATATACACCAAGTAACGCTGGACAGTTTAACGCACACTAGAGATCTGGAAAAAAATCATACAACACAAAAACGATAACATCTATAGTTATACTAACTAAAAACACACCCAAACAACGAAGGTTGAAATCAAAAATTCAAATAAAATTTTTGAGCTTTTCTCTACATGACTCCACTAGCGAAAAGTTTCTCGTCAGAACCAAATGTTATATGGACACATTTATTACTAAAAAGGTGATTAAATATAATTTTATTTTCTTGTATTGTATGGAATTGCTTCAAAGACAGACAAACGCTTTATTTAAATTTCCTATTAAGCCCACATAATTCCTTAGTATTATGACTAAGCGTTTTGCGGTGCATCATGGTTATGCTAATTACAAATCCCTGCAGTCCCCTAGACCTTGTAGGCAGAGCAGCGTTAACACTGTTTTAGGTTTTATTTTGCACAATAAATTCAATTGTATTGTTATTCTAATTACTTTGTAAACAAACTAGAGTGATATTTGTTATAGTTCCCGACCGAAAGCCTTTGGATGCCTTTGTTCCTCATTATTTTTGCCGTTCTTCTTGATTCTTGCGCCAAGAAGTTGAAATGTATGAAATCTGCTGTTTGTGCAGTAATTTATTTATTTGTTTTGTATTAAAACAATCACTTCACTGGGAATTTTTTTCTTTATTGATAAACAGCAGACATTGAAGTTAAATTCCTCTAAAACAACACACGCTGCATCCCTCAAACTTTAAATCTTCCACTTTGGGACAATAACCCTGAGACGAGAAGGCTAGCATAATGGTTATGAAGTTTATCTTAGCAACGCACACACACCTTCTCTTTCATACAACTAACAACTAGTTCAAATACCACACACTCCTACTCTCTCATACAACACACAGACACACAATCTCTCTTATACAGAAATGAAGGGAACCACCAGTTTAAATTGTACACACGCACACCTACTCTCTCTCCCTCACACACAGTAACACACACATGCACTTTATCTCATACAAACAGAATGGCTAGCTTAAATTTCATATACATACATACATACACACACACGCGCGCGCGCACACACACACACACACACACACACACACACACACACACACACACACACACACACACTTTCTCATGCATACAGAAGTGAACAGTTTAAATTACACACACATACACTTACCTTCTTTCTAAACCGAACGGCCAAATGAGCACACCCAGACTTAACCCATCTTAACAAAACTACCAGCTTGCATTTTGCATGACTGCAAAGTGTATTTACATCCACGTTGGCGTGTGCATGCATGATTCTCCTTAAAAGAGAGGATTCTAATACCGCGATGCTGTAAAAGTGGGAGGGCGCTCACCACCACCTTTGCCCTGTGGTTCCTGTACCCTCGAGCAGATGCCGAGAAGAAAGAATGGACTATATTAAAATAAAAAAATAAATAAAGTAAAAAATTGCGCCCTTTACAAGGCTGGCCTTTATGGCACCCTAGGCAGTCGTTTTAATTTGCCTATGCCTAAGGCCAGCCATGTATCTAGAACAATAAGAACACAGATCTATGTATGTAATGTAATAGTTAGGCATAACACAACTGCAATGCTTCTTGAGCTAAGTGTACACACATGCGAGTTTCCCTCTTTTGCCTGTTTACACTTGGTAAGCAGTGTGCGAACGCGAGGTGCATGGCTAACATCTGAGCCATCTTATTATGTAATATATATACCAACTACTATAGCCCACTCCTATTACTACTCCAGGCCAGGATTTCCCAATTACTAACAGCAATAATTGAATGTATCCGGTAGCAGTTGTTGGCAGTCTGACAAATCTTATCTGCTTTTTCCCAGTTTCTGCAATGTTGTGCTTCATGCGAACAAGCTAAGCCTTATCTAAAATGTTTTCTACACGTGTTACATCAGGCAAATCTGAATTAAAATAAGAAAAAGAAGATAATAGTATGGGACATAGAGGTCTTTGACATTTCACTGAATGGGTATTCTGCGAATACCCATTCATCAAACAACTATTTATTGAAGCCACTCTTCATCAAAAGGCAGAATTTTAACTAGAGCACACAAACAGTTGGCCAACTGAGCGACCACAAAAAGAAATCCCAAAAACTTAAAACTTGCCACGGTGTGGAGGGGGGGGGGCTAGGCTCCCCCCCACAACTAAATATACCAACTCCAAGATCACACTACAGAGGAGAAAAGGGCAAATTCCAGACGGTGGCCAACCACTGGTTTGCCCTATTTAAAATCCATCATTCGATGAAGAGTGGCTTTGATAAATAGTTGCTCGACGAATGGGTAGTCACTGAATACCCATTTGACAAAATGATATAGATCTGGGACACAAAGTCAAAGTCTGTAAAACAGGCTATCTATTTTTATTATACCTCCAAAAATGTTACTTATATCAGGATTAGAACCCTCAGCAGCAGTACAGCTTCAAAAAACAGGATGACTGCCTTAGTCATTTGGCCACAGAAGCAGCTTGGCAGAACACTACTGGGGTCATTCATAACACAACCACATGCATAAAAACATACACTACTATTAAACTATGGACTGTATATTGTACAAGTACTTCTCTGTATTATATTTGGACATTCTGGCAGTCAGTAGTCACACAACCTGCCATAATTGTGGTTACAAATATAGATCTCTCTGCCTTACATGTGCGTGTTTGTTGTTAACTCATCAGTTACTTAATACATACAATGTGTAATTAATTCTATATAACTGTCCTTACAATGTGAGGGGATATTAACTGAGCCATAAACACGCATATACTGTAGAATTGGGTGTAGCATAACTGAGTTACAGTTATGGCATTTACAAGGGCACACTCCTGTCTTCTGGGGAGTGGGGGAACTAATCACAGTTACTGTTATGATGCAAACAAGTCTGAAGTCAGAAACTGAAATTTGTAGCCTCACTTTCTAACTTCTGTCTTGAATGATGTACCAGTATTCTGGTGCAGTAGGACCATGTGAATGCTTCATGCCTGAGGTCTACTATTTACAAATGGACACATATTAGTAAAGTAAGTGTCTGTACTCACATGTTAATTTAATTTCTGTACAAATCCACCACTATTTACTTGCATACAGTGCCAAGTTTATAGATATAAGGATATGTCATAATACTCTTCAAGAATACAGTGTAGGTTCAGGACTTACCTTGCAAATGCAGTGGTTGACACAACTTTAGTTCAGGTCTGACTCTGTCTGATGCAAACAGCACACAGCCAGTACATAGATAAGTAAAGGCTGTGTGAGTTGTCTGGTATCATATATATATGTATGTGAGTAGGAGAAAGGTATTACTCCCTAGGTCCCTAAGTGGTCAGTGAATATGATATGGATTGTCTGTTAGCCAAAGCAAGGGCATACTGATCATGTCTATGTCCGCCTACAGGGATAACAGCAGGAAGTTCCTCCTCCGAGTCTTCCTGTGACTGTAGCTGTGATGACCAAGACATTGGTGGGGGATATGTGTCCCTTCCCCTTGCTGATACTGCTGTAGCTGTTTCAGCAGGCTCAGATTGTGGAGCACAGCACATACTGTGAATATTTGTGTACATTTGTGTGGATTATACTGCAAGGCTCCACTGGATATATCTAGGCACCAAAACTATGACATCCAAAGCCCAAACACATACTCTATGATGTTTCTGGTTTGTGCATGTGCCTCATTATGGCATTCTTCCATGGGAGTGCATGAATTTCTCAGGACTGTCATCATCCACAGTTCCAGAGTGTAGCCAGCATCCCCCAGTAAATGGCCCTGTGGAATGTCTCCACCTAGCAAACATTTGGTACAGCTGTGATGTGTGCTAGATATGGGAGTCATGATACCTGTCAGGGTTGCCAGCACACACATTCAAGATAATCCCCTGGGCAGTGCACAAGACTTGGCAGTTGATGGACTGGTATCCCTTGCGGTTAATATAGATTCTACCCTGCTCACCAGGTGATGCCTTGATGTGTACATGAATGTAATATATGGCAAACAGTAATTTAGGGTAGTGTGTTACATGGTAGACCTGTTGCATATTGCTGGCTCTCTCCTCAGTAAAAGGGGGAAATATATATGAGCATAAATCCACGGTGGTGCAGCAGTAGCATTGTTGCCTCACAACAAGAGGTTCTCCCGTTCGATTCTCAGCTAGTGTGCAGGGAGTGCCTTCTGTGTGGAGTCTGCATGTCCTCCCCGTTGGTCGAGTGGCATTCCGAAAGACATGCGTGAATGGGCTTGCCTTCATTGAAGGTTGGGCATCGAGCTGGCAACTCGGCACTGTAAAAATCTTCTGCCAAGCATTAGCGGACCGGAGTTCCACTGTGGCGACCCCTAACTGGGAAAAGCCGAAAGACAACAACAACAACTCAACAACTGACATGTATGAGCATAGGATTCAGGAACTGTTGGAGTATCCTGGATGGCTAGGGCTGTGATGCACCTATCATGTCCCCAGCTGATCTTTGAAAAGTGCCAGTAGCTAATATTCTAAGGGCTACACATACCATAGTTTCCACTGGGATGTGTTTCCCTCGGTTGGCTGTGGCTCTGAGTTAAAGGTGGCAGAGCTTACAGAGTTTTTGTAATGTATCCCTGTCCACCCTGTAGTGCTCTACATTCTCCAGCTCATGTAGCAACTGGTAGGTTACCCTGGGCCTGAACACTCTTGTTTTCTCAGCCTAGGTCTATTGTCTGCAGCACCAGCAGTATTGACTTCAGCCTGTAGCACCACATACAGATGTAGAATAGCTGCAGCAGCCCCTAGCATTATCTCAGTTAAAATTTCCAAGTCACTTCTCCAATGGTATTGAAGTATTGAGGTAAAATAATAATGTAAGGTACATGGATACTTTATATATTTGTTGAATAGGTCCACCATATGGGATTGGCTAATTAAGATACAATTCACCTGCTTAGGCTGTAATTAATCAAACAGCTGTGCCAAATGTTTGCTAGGGGGAGACATTCCACAGGGCCATTTACTGGAAGATGCTGGCTACACTCTGGAACCGTGGATGATGACAATCCTGAGAAATGCACACACTCCCATGGAAGAATGCAATAATGAGGCACATGCACAAACCAGAAACATCATAGAGCATGTGTTTGGTTAGGTGCTACTAGCAGCACAACAACATGGCATTAGACCCTTCCACAGCACCACCACCACACTTACTGCATTTACCAACATCATCAACAACCACAGAAACAATGGACTCTTTGTATCCACCTCATTCCTAGACTTGTCCAAAGCATTTGATATGGTTAACCATACAAAGCTCCGTCACTCACTATCCACTCTAAACCTTACACTCCCTGCCATCTCCTGGTTTAAAAACTATCTAGAGGGAAGGCAACAAGCTGTAATGTGGCAAAACCAACTTTCCCCCTCCCTATCAGTCTCCCTAGGGGTAGCCTAAGGCCTATCCTGGGACCACTCCTTTTTACCCTCTTCACCAACCAGCTCCCATCCAATATTCCCAAATCCTCAATTGTACAGTATGCTGATGATACCACCATAATATGCACAGCCAAAACTATTGACCTCCTTCACTCCCAAACACAAGAATGCTTTTCCCTAGCAGAAAATTGGATTACCAAACAAAACCTCATTCTGAACCCAGGTAAGACAAAACTACTACTCTTTAGCTCCCACAGAACCACACCTCCCTACAATAATTTTATCATCTCCTCTAATAACAATACTACAATCACCCCCACCAATCATACCAAGCTGCTAGGGGTAGAAATAGATAATCACCTCAGATCTGACGCACATATTTCACAACCATGAAAAAGTACATAAAAACTAGGTCTACTCTATCGCAATCGAAAATTTCTCACCGACCACACCAAAATTACAATTGCCAGAACTCACCTATTATCCACCTTATTGTATGCATCCCCCATACTTACAAATCTCTACAAATCTGACCTAAACAAACTTGAAAACTTGATAGTTGTTACAATAAGATAGCTAGATTCACTACAACCTCACCCATTAGAACACACCACTGTGACTGCCTAAAAAAACTCAACTGGCTAGAATTACCACTACTACTCCAACTCAATCAACTAGCATTAAACCACAAAATAACAAACTACCCTGATAACACTCCAGACCTACAAAATCTCCTTCAACCCTATACCACTGCCTGAACCTTAATGTCTAGCACACAAAACCTCCTCAAAGTAACTAAATATAACAACAAAGCGGGTAAGTCTGTCTGCAGACACTATATATCAAAAACCTGGAACTCCCTTCCTGTCCACATAACTGAAGGCAAATCCCCCACCCAGTTCAAACACCTAGTCAAAGCTCACTTCATGAATAACAGACGATGCTCTTGCATCCCCCCTGGTAATATGCCATTTCTGAAATTTCAGCTTACTTAATTAAGACTGTCAGACCAACTAACTCAGACCTCTGTACCCACTTAACACTGTTAAACAATTGCATATCCTAACTCTCTGGTAGTTAGTGTAAACTACCACAGGAATTCTGTTCTTTCTACTATCTCCTAAACTTAATAACCATAGTGCCAAGTATATGTATCCTAACTGATAAATCAAATCTCATATCATAATGATGTCCTTCTCATCTATTCCAGAAACACCTGCCCTCATGGACCCTTTCTTCTCTTTTTCTTTCTCTTGAAAGTATACTATTCCAAGATTGTCGTGCTTTGTGATATCTTCAAAAGCAAATAGTATATAGTAACAAATGAATATATCCTAGCTACTAAGAAATATTGTGTGGCTAAGTCATGTCTTTACATTTTTGTCTGTAATAAATTGTACTCTTGGAGCTTTCCTCCCTGGGTCTTCACTGAAAATGGACTTGTATCCAATTGGACACTCCCGGTCAACAAATGTAAAATAAAAATAAAATAAAATAAAATGAGCATGATTTAAAACATTTGCTTGAGTGCTCAGTAGTGCACTGTGCTCACCTTCGCACAGCTCATTGCACTGTCGCATAAATAAGGTAAGAATAAGAAAAATGTATAATTTTAATCTCAGATTTCCTAATAGCACAAAATCATGGAATATTGAACGTGAAGATAATCTTGTACATCCTATACTCAAACCCAGGACCGTCAACACTGTAGCTCTACACATACAGGCGCTGCCTCAGGATTAGTTACATAACAAGGCTTTTATTGGGGCATTTCCCACTGGTGTACTAAGCACACCAATGAGCAAACATGTTAACAGAAAAAAAAAAAGGAAGGTGACACCCCCCCCCCCCCCCGATGTCATCATTCACTGCTGACATCCATTGGAAACATAAACACAGCTTAGATCCCTAAAGAAAGTGTACATTCCCTACAGGGGTACTGTTTTTTGTGATTCAATAAGCCTACTGATTTTTGGCCTTATTTGCATAATGAATGTGCTAGTCACTGGATCCTACATGGTTAGAAGCCATGTAAGCAGGGCAACTGCATGGGAACACAATTTTTCAAACACAAGGTAGGGTATTACTTTGCTTAGATATGTCATATAGAACACAATAGGTGTATAGTACATTATAATACTATGTTTTATCAATTTTAAATATTTTAAAAGCCTGCATTATCTACATGTTTATTATTTAGTTGGGGGTGGGGGACCAAAGGTGTATTTATGTCAGGGCAGTTAAATTTAAATTTTTATTTAGGAGACTGATATTCTAGCATCCACAGTGTGTACTTAGGCCATAATATATGTGGTGTTATCTGTTAAGGCCAGTTCTGTCCAAATTTATATACTTTTCATTCCCCATGTTTCCTTGTAGACTCCTGTACATGGAAAATTTCTGGGTACACTACCAACATGTACATGGTGTCTACATGGCTTCATTTTAGGGTGTTGGATCATTCAGTCACATTGATTTGCTTCATTTGCATAAATTTCAGCTACTTATGCTGAACTTTGCATTCCACAAAAGTTTCCATGAGTACGTGTGATTGCACAGGCATACGCAGAGTTTACTGAATTTAAAACTTCCCATGCCCACGCACATGGTTAAAATGATTGTGCAAAGTTTAATGAATTCCCCTGATCACCATTTCTTAAAGTACATTTTAAATTTATAGTCTTGAGCATTTTTTTACAGTAAGTAGTGAAACAAAATGTATGAAGCAATAATAGGTTCATAGGTTCATAGGTTCATACTAGGCTATCTGCCCTGGGGCATTTATAAGCCTAGCCCGATTGTGTTTGGCTTACGCCACCCCTTGATTTGAGTATACTGTGCCCTTTTTAAACTTTAGTTTATTGTGCCTCTGTCTAATAGTGACACGGAAGTAATCCCCGGGACAAACCTACGATTCCCCATCCACTCATCAAGATGCTTCTTGAAGAGAGTCAGTGAGGTGCTCTGCCTAACATGAATTGGAATTCTATTCCAGAGTGAAGGGAGCCTCTGGGTTATGAATCTGTCCCTCCAGCATTTTCTATTTATTTCTGTGCTGAGGTTCAAGTCCCTCGAGCGCGTGGCTCTAAGGGATTTAGATTTATTGAGGTGGAGCATGTCCATTAATTCTGGGTTGGACATAGCTTTATATGTCAGGCATAGATCGCCTCAAAGTAGGCGGTATGCAACTGAGTAGAGCTGGAGTTTTTTTAACCGAGCAGCATATGGCATCTGTTTGAGTCCCTTGATCCTTCTGGTGAGGTACTTTTGGGGTCTTTTTAATTGCTGCAGGTGTCGGGTAAGGTACATCCCAAAGGGGGCATTGTATTCTATGATGGGCCTGATGAAGGATGAATAAAGGGGCACGATTACCTCTCTTGATCTAGATGTGAATCCTTTCATGATGAAGTGGGCTATGTAGAAGGTCTTTCTAACCACTTTGGAAATGTGGTTGTCAAAGGAGAGATTGCTATCAACTTGGGTCCCCAGATCCCTAATTACTTTCCCTGTACTTAATGGGTTACCACCTATGTGGTAATTTGTGGGCACATTGTTTTTGCCAAAGGGTATGACTATACACTTTTTGGCATTTAGCTTTAGACCATGGCTCTGGCACCAGTTATCCATCTCTGCAAGACCTTTTTGAAGGATGTTTGTGTCAGCTGGAGAGTCGATTATGGCGCCCAGTTTGCAGTCATCTGCGAACTTGGTGAGCCATAGTCCTCCCACGTTGGCCTGTACCTCAGAAAAGTAAATACCGAACAAGAGAGGTCCCAGGACAGAACCGTGTGGGACGCCACTTGTGACCGGTTTCGAGTCTGACATGGCTCCAGCAACTTTGACTCTGTGGGTTCTGTCTTTGAGCCAGTTTGCGACCCATCTTGTGACATAGGGGTTTATATTTAAGCTGGATAGCTTATCTATGATGCCTGAGTGGGGTATTGTGTCAAATGCCTTTGCGAGGTCCAGATAGGCTGTGTGGACTACCTTCCCTTCATCTATGGCCTTGGTGACTGTTTCGAAGAAGTCGACCAGGTTCAAAAGGCAGGATCTGCCCTTGACAAAGCCAAATTGGGTAGGATCTAGTGTCTGTAGGTCCCCAATGTCTTTGTTTATGAGTTCCATGATGATCCTCTCCATAGCCTTGCAGACTAAGCTAGTCAGGCTTATGGAGCGATAGTTTCCAGGGTCCGCAGAGGCACCACCTTTGTGGAGTGGGACCACTGTTGCTGTACGCCATTCTTTGGGCACATATCCTGTAGTGAGGCTGAGATTGTACAGCAGTTTTACTTGAGGGATTAGTTTTTCTTGGAGTTCATGTAGGACGCAACCCGGGACCCCATCTGGTCCCATGGAAGCAGTGTTTTTTGCTTTGGAGAGGGCGGCCTTCACCTGAGCATCAGAGATGTTTGGCAGGCTGCACTCTACCGGGATAGATATTTGCTCTTTTGGGGGGGAGGGGGTGGAGAAGTTTGCACTGAACCTGTCTGCCAGGATATTGGCGATGTCTGTGGGTTCAGTTTTTTTTTGTCCCTTAGAATCAACTCAGAACAAGTCTGGGAGTTGCATCCCAGGTTCCTAACATAACTGAAAAAAGCCTTATGATTGTCTTTAGTGTCCTGTGCAATTTTTCTCTTGAAGCTGGCCTTGGAGGATTTTATGAGGGATCGTAATTTTTTGCTAGTACTGATCAGAGATGCCTTCCCTTTTAGGGATTTTGCTCTATCATGTAGTAGCTTCCTCCTTCTGTTGTACAGTTTATTTATGGCTGGGGTCCACCAGACTGGACACCTGCCTTTGGATGATTGGGTCTTAATTTTGTTTGGGATAGCATGATCCATGCATTCCTGGAGATGTCCGTAAAATACGTTTATATAGGATTCTGCAGTTTGGGCCATAGTTTCCACGGGCCCTGGGACCTTGAAGGATTCCACTTCGGTTTTGAGAAGTGTGAAGTTCGCTTTTGAGAAGTTTTTCACTGTGGTTTTCTGGGCTGGGGGTGGGGTCGGGATGTGGATATCCAGTGAAATTAATTTATGGTCTGATCTTACCAATGAGGGATATACTTCTGGTATGGAGCATAGAGTCCCCATGTTGGTAATGATCAGGTCTAGTATGTTTTCTCCTCTTGTGGGAGTGGTGACTAGTTGTTCCATAGCATTTGAGTTTATAAATTCCAGGAACCTTTGGGCTAAGGTGCTGGGGCTTGAGTAATGCTCCCAGTCTATGTTTGGGTAGTTGAAGTTGCCCAATATAATGGTGTTTGGAGAGATCTTCATGTTCTCCAATGTTTTCAGGAAAGCCGAGTGGGATTCCTGACTTTGAGAGGGTGGTCTGTAGGATGCTATAAGCTGAAAAGCAGTCTTGCCCAGTGTCAGTTGCACATGGATGGTCTCCGATACTTTGTGCAATACCACTAACCTGGAGGTGTGGATATCCTTGATAAATATGGAAACTCCCCCTCCTTTTGTGGTTCGGTCTGGGTTTTGGGGCCGAAAAGCATGATAAGAGGTATAACCTGGTAGTGCTGTGGTGCTCTCTGGAGCCTTGAACCAGGTTTCTGTCACTGCACAGATATCGATGTTCTCCATACTGAGGAGAGCTTCGAGTGCATGCATCTTGAGGTTAAGACTACTGGCGTTTAGCAGCATTACCCTTAGTTTCTTGTTCCTTGTGCTGTCTATGGAGGTGGGTTTGACTTTTGAGCCTTGCCTAAAAAAGGCACTATGGGGGTGGCAAGAGCCTTTGCCAATATCCGAAAGCCCAGGGGTGACAGCTGCAAGCCGTCCCTAGCGGAGCAACGTGGCTTGTCTAGCATGTCATCCCAGGCTGAAAGACACTGGATCCCCTTTGAATGACACCAAAACTTTAGCCAATTGTTAAAATCGATCATTTTGTCTTTATACTGTGGCATCATTCTAGGTGTGGCTAAGATGCTGCTCAAGGTCAGGGTCATACCGGCCTGGGCTACATGATCAGAGAGCTCCTCTATGTCTCTTTTCATGTAGTCGAGCGAGGTACGTCTCAGGTCATTCATGCCAGCATGTACAATGACTGAGTCATATTTGTATTTGCTTTGGAGTGACCTGAGTGCTTGCGTTATGTGGCGGATCCTAGCGCCTGACAGGCAGCTCACTGTGACCTTCTCTTTATTCAGCCTGGTGAGCGGGACGTCAGTGTGTCTGACAATAGAGTCACCTATTGCAAGAGTATCAGGTGTGTTATTCAGCCTTAAGGGCTGTGACTGCTTGGCACACTGACTTTGTGTGCTATGTGTTGTACGTGTTTTGTTTTGGGGTAGCGTTTGCTTGGATGTCTGCTTTGGACATCTCTGTTGCTTAGGTAGATTTTTATTTAGAGCCTCCGAGTATGTTTTTGTGTTTTTATGTGTTTGGTTCGCTGTTGTGGTGGGACTATGTGATACTGGAATTGTGTTGTGTGAGGTTACCTTCTCCTCCTGACTGGTTACACCAGTTTTGAGATGAGAGAGCTCAGCCTCCAGTTTGGCTATATGGTTGCATCTCTCACATATATTTGAACCTGTTTGGAGGAGGAGAGGGTTGTCCGTGTACATGAGACAGTTGTAACATTGCCTCAAAATTCCCAGATTCACCAGCTGGACTGGAGAGGAAACCATTGACTGACCTTTGGACATGCTAGAGTAATATAGGGAACTGAATTAAAATGGACCAATAGGGGACAAGGTAATCGTAGAGAGTATAAGAGTAAGTAGTGCTTATGGTTTATTAGTGCTAACTTGTAAATTTACTTATTTGGACCAGTGAGGGGCCTTAGAATGAGAATAGGGTGTTTAATTTGAGAGATAGAGCAGTTCAAAGGGAAATTGAAGAGCAGACTTTGTGGAGCCTGGAATAGTTTAAACCCAATTAGGCGGCGCTGCCCGATGTTGCGCTATGCGCAAAAACGCGCAAAACCGCACAAAAGAGGGTTTTAAGAGAGGGAGATCAAGGAATTAGGAATTGATGCAAAATGGCCAATAAAACTACAGTTTCAAGGCAGTAACCACTCCCACAGGGGCAGGCAGGCTGCTCAATGTTTATCACTGCCACTGATGAACACAGAGACTTCCCTTTAGCCCAAGCAAACAATGGCCTCCAAGAAACTTACAAACAGTTCAGAACAGCAAATCTGTAACTGAACTTTTTTAAATCTCAGAAAAGTGGGAAAAAAGCAAGATTTTTTTGTTTTTTTTGTTTTTTAAGGAAAGCAGAGGTTCACAAGTATCAACAAGTTAGAACAGTGCAGTAAATGACCCCACACTTGAGTGCTAGGCCAGAGACAGATAAAATGCAAGTTTTAAGAAAAAAACGATTTTAAAAATAAGTGCAGGCAGGAAATTCAGTAATCAGCTCTAGGTTGTGTTCTAAATACAGTTACCAACATAGAAATCAAGTTTAACAAGCCAGAAAATGCTCAAAAGTAGGCGGCAATGCAGAAAAACTTAGCAAATAATCTGAAACAAAATACTTAAAATCTCAAAAGTGGCTCCTTTCTTCTCTCAGCGTTTTCTCCTCTTGGTGGGTGATTCACCAACAGCCTACAAGTCCAAAAAGATGCCAAAACCACGAGGCAATCGGGTTTTATGACAAGAATACCCATTTCAGAACATTTCAACCAATAAAAGACCACTCAAACTGCTATCATTATAATTCACCAATATCTGTACTAGGCAATTGCCAGCAATAATTGACCATGTATACATTACATGTCTGATTGTGATAAAAATGGCCACAGTAAAGTATTCCAGTTTGATTTACACAAATGCACATTAGCCCTGCAAAGACAGCAGGTTAGTATTTTTTTATCTTTAGACATCCTCCAAACTAAACAATAATAGCTACATTGAATGCATCCTTCTCAGATATTTCTGCCAAAAAATTAATGATTACAAAAGTGATATATTTCAAATTTTGTTTCACACAAACACATAATAACCAAAGTATTCCTATTTAATTTGCACCCATCCAAATGCACACACGTGAACTCTAGTTATGCAAAGCCAGATTAAAAACAATTAAAAAATGACCACATAAGAACATAAGGTACTTTTTTTCTACCAAGAGCAGACTACCAGCAGTTATACCCACTTTATTGATGATATACATCCCCTGATTGTTATATAGAAATAAATTACATGTACCTTACTGACAGCTTTGGATGAATTACATTAAACTGCATAAAGATGACTAGCACTGTACTATAAGATCCAGCCAGGTACAGTTTGAACAGAAGGGTATTTATGAGAGCTTAAGAAATATTATCCATCTGAAAGCATATGCTAAGTCAATATGCACATTCTCTGCAGAAGGTAAGTCATATCAATAATTTCACATTAAAAAGAACTATTTCTAATGCAGAAATTGCTACTACTGGCAAACAGCTTTGCATTTCAGTGCTTCATCTACAAATGCAGTGCCTGCTTCCCATGAACACCACAGGACCTGACAAACATCACTCCTTTGCATTTGCTGGAAACTATAAAGATAGTACATCAAAAATATATTAGTAAAATGCAACATGGTTAGACTATTTTACACAGTCTAGGCCTATTAATGAATTAATTCTTTAGTGCAATGAATAAAACAAAACAATTACAGACAATATAAATATAGCAGCAGCTTTTGTTCAACAACCCAGAAGTCATATAAAAATCAGAAATATTAAGATATATGTTTGTGTCTTTCGGCTTTTCCCGGTTAGGGGTCACCACAGCGGAACTCCGGTCTGCTAATGATTGGCAGTAGAGTTTTACATGCTGGCTTGCCGAGCCTAACGCAAACCTTCAACCTAGGAACACCCGTTCACGCATGTCACCACACAAAAGACGCTCTCACTGAGAATTGAACAGGCAACGTCTAACTGTGAGGCGACAACGCTACTGCAGCACCACCATAGCATAGTTTATTTGCATTTGAGGGTCTTACATGCTTGCAGGACTCCTACATCTCATTTTGAACTCACTGATATCTTCATTACTCAGTAGAGGTCTGACATACTTGAATGGCTAATAATGCTGTATTGTTGCAGCTTACACCTCCATAGTTAACAGAGCCAGATCATAGAAAAATAGTGGCCTATGACAGGTAATGATTCAGGACCCTGCCAGCCATAATAACATTCCATTATTTGACTGTCTCTACCCACTTACCATAAACATTGTTCAAACCTATCAGTGTACATACTATTTTCTTCTTTACTTTTGCAATGATCATGGTTATTTGAATTTCATTTAAAACTATTATTTCAACTTTTACAGAAAAATTAGTGGCAGACATTTTCTAAACAAAACACTCTCACCCTGAAAACAAGTTTAGAAAGAGAAACAGTAAACTTCTCTTTGCTTGAAACTCACATTTAGTAAAGATGCATCTGGCAGCCCATTAGACTACAAGAGACAGGCTGGAATTCATACTCATACAGAATTAATGTCCATGTAAGGGTGTAGGAATTCAAAAGTCAAATATATAATGTATTTGCTAACAGCCTCAGACAACCCACTGGACATGTATCCCTTTTAAGGAGCAGCCCCAGGGGTACTGTCTGGTGAAGTAATTTCAGTCACACAGAAGATAAATAAGTGGGTGGGAGGATGGCATAATGGTTAAGTGTTTACCTTGCAGGCACAAAGTGGAGGGTTTGATTCTCACATGGGGTAATTGGCTAGGCTTAAAAAAAATGGCCCACAAAGGCAGTTAGCCTAGTACTAATCTATGAACCTAAGGCTGAGGGAATAAAACCATGTACTACAGGAAGAAGCTCTTTAACAACTCATAACCTTACTCATCTGTGGTAAGTGTTAGACAAACTGTTATAGTCTTAACAAAGTGCATTTCATTCCTGTGTACATGCAAAAATATAAGCTAAAATAAAAATGTATTCATAGTTTAAAAATATTGACATTTAACCCATTGACTTCATGCTGTTCATGTTATTACCAGCTAAATAATGAATATGCTGTCAACATTAAAGAAGCCAAGGAATACATCCAACGAACACGGCTCATGTGATGATGCTCCTGTTTGCTATAATCCTTTTTCTTCTTTCCTTTACATCATAACTTCTCTGCTTC
>NC_056726.1:1597277583-1597352583 GCF_019279795.1 Protopterus annectens | reverse complement strand
TATTATTGACATCAAGTGCTAAAAACATTGCAAAGATTAAAAACATTAAAAACATTTAAATAAATAAATTCTAATGATTTAAAGGTCTGGAAGCTAAGAAAGGCTTGATGGAAAGTCTTTCATTGAGTCCAAACCTATTTGCCTGTAATTTCACAATCCATTTACCCTCTTGCTCTTCTACTCTATTTTGACATTGCCTAGCCTATTACCTGTCTTCACCAACTCAAGAACATGAAACTTGAAGGTATGGTTATCACCAACCTCAGCAACATGCCTAGCTAATGCATTCAACGCATTACTCCTAGATATTGCGTATATGTGTTCTCTAATCCGTTCTCTCAGGGATCTGGTGGTCATGCCCACATAAAACATCCTGCAGGACTGGCACTCAGCCAAATAAACCAGATTCCTTGACCTACAAGTTGCACAATGTTTAAAATCATAGCTTCTTTGTGTAGCAGGATGTAAGAACACATGGGTGTTGGCTATATATCTGCACTGATTGCAAGATAAACAAGCAAAAGTGCCAACCCTTGAACATGTACTGTCATTAGTACGGACTCTATCATAACAAAGTAGCCTATTCAATGACATCATGTTCTTATAGGCTACTCTAGGTTTGTCATCTACTAGAGATCTAATGTTCTCATCGATCATAAGGAGGTTCCAATGTTTATGAAAATGTCCATGACATATTTATTCTTGTTGGTGTATGGAATAGTTATCCTGTTAGTCCGAACCTTAGGTGTATATCGGGTAGATGTACAGGGAATGTCGTGCTTCTTGATAGTGGGCATCGCTATGTTGTCCCTCCTTAGATCTCCTTCAGAAACAGCTGTGAATACAGAGTTCCTGTTGTATCCTTGTTATAAAATTGTCTGATAGATCTTTCATGTGTCGTTGAAAGGCAGTGTCAGTGGAAGTTAATCTAGAAACTCTGGTGACCTGATTCTGAACAATGTTCCTATATATATGCTGGGGATGCATGCTGTTTCTATGAAGTAGATTATTCCTCAACAACTCTTCCTGAACAGTTCTGTCTCAAAACCATGACCTGTTCTAACTATATTCACATCTAGAAAGTCTATGTGTTCAAGAGAGTAAGTAGAATCAAAACTCAAAAATCAGTTGTTCCATTAAGATAATGTACAAATTCTAAGAGATGTTCAGTTGTTCCTCCCCACAATAAAATGACATCGTCCACAAATCTATTATAGAATAGTAGTGAGTCAAGAAAACAGAGTTCTGATTAAACACAAATAGCTGTTCCCATCGTGCCAGCACCAAATTGGCGTAAGCGTTGGCACAAGAGTGCCCATCGCCACGCCTTTGGTTTGTAGGTAATAAGAACTCCCATAACATAACACATTATTTTCGAGAGCGATCTCAGGTAGTGACACACATCTAACAACCACATGCGTAGTCAAACCACTCTCCAACAAGAAAACTCTCAAATATTCCCAGCCCATACTATTAGGTATTGGAGTAAAAGAGACTTGGCGTCCAATGTTACTAATATGCACATTTGATCGATAGGAAAAGACTGTGTGAATGTCGCTAAGTTCTCTAAAAATTGGTAGTGTCCTTTAAAATGTGCTTGGTACTCAGGACTACTGGTTTCAATATTTTATCCAAATAAATCGACAACGGCTCCGTCAGCCAACCCCTGCTGGATACTATTGGTCGCAAGGGTGGGTCAGTAACATTTTGTGTATTTTGGGAGGCCTCTAAAAGATGGTACTAGAGGCTTCTCAACTATAAAATACTCATATAAACCATTGTCAATGACACTAGTCAGTAGTAGATCATATAGCATGGCATGAACATTTTTAATGATGTTATTTAAACTGTGTGCAGTAATAGGTGAATAGGTGTCAGTATCAGATAACATTGCTATCATTTTATCACTATAGGTGGTGTCGTCCATGACAACAACAGCTCCACCCTTGTCTGCCTGTCTAATGGCAATTCTATCATTCATTCTTAGATCATTTAAGGCATCTTTCTCTTGTTTGGTCAAATTCATAAAGCAAGGTTTGGCTTGATTATCATTGTACAGCTTAAATAAGTCATCCTCAACCGCTTGCTCAAGGCCTCTAACAGCGGATGCGAAGGAGGAATAAAGGTGGACGGCTTCTTAAAGGCGGTGTGTTTATGCATTGCTTCATCTTTATTGCCATATAACAGTTTAAGTGCTAGATTTCTGGTAAACATTTTAACATCCACAACGATATCAGTGACATCATTGCCATGGGAGGAATAAATCCTAAGCCCTTATTGAGAATAGACAATTCAAATTCACTCAAAGTATACTTAGAAATGTTAACCACTAAACAATCTGAGTCACTGAATGCAGGATGTAAAAGTTACCACTTAGGTTTGTCGCCATGTTTTCTTGGTGTGTTGTGTTTCCTCTTCCACAAACTTCCTCTTGTTGGTTCTCATCGGCGACCAAGTCCTTTTCTCCTGGGGTCTGAAAGGTAATGGAAAGAAGGAAGGCCTCCCCAGTGCAAAGAGCTCATCTTCATGTTGAGTAACAAAGAGTCAATGGTGAGCTGTTTGTTGCGTGACTCACTAACTTTCGGTCTAACAGATGCAGTTTGTTCTAGGCGTGGCTGGAATGGAACCAGGATCGAATGAATGGCGCTTGCGTTGTAATAACGCATGAACGTAATGGTGCGCTTTGATTCAAACTGTCAGTGGTTTCTCTAACCTCGTCCGGAGGAACAGGAACTGAAGGCTCAGTTTCAGTAACTTCTTCCAATGACGTCAGTGAAGGAGGAGCAACCAATTGAGTGACACATGGCCCTGCAGATGAAACAGGAGGCGAATGTGAAAATGTGGATGGATCACTAACAGGATTCGATCTAGGAGCATGATTCTCTCTCGGCCATGAGAACACCCTGGAATGTCTAAAATCTAGGAAATCCCTCTGTAGCTTGCGTTTCTTGTCGCGCAAGCACTTTAAATCAAGGGAAGATAGCATTTGTTTCAAATCACCAAGCACAATATCACGCTGTTCACAATTCAACTTCCCACTTAACTCAGTGTATATACTGATAATGTCAGTCTTTAATTCATTGATGGAGAGATCATAGTGTTCAATTAGGATACTCAAATAAGAAAAACTAGTGTCAAGGTTGCATTTCTGCCATAACGCTAATAATCTTGGTTGTGAACTGCGAAGTCGGCATTTTGAGGATTCTCAACCCTCTTGGCACTAATTTAAAACTGAGGCAGGCTTCCATGTGAAGTTTCTGCCATTGGATATGCGTAGTTTGTACATCTTATTTTCAAGGTTCCTGGTCATCATAGTCAAGTCCATGTTGTGCTTGAAAAATCCGTGTCTTCACTTGAAGCATTCAAATCTGAGGTAGTAAGTTTCAGTAGTGGATTGATATTAAAGTCCACTAATCCATTTAAATCAAACAATTTATCAGCTTGTTGATTTGGTAAAGGTAAACTAGATTCAGCAGCCATGTCCTGGCAGAAATGTAAAGTAGATAGCTACAATAACTGAAAAAGAACACAATCTGCCAGGTAAAGCACTCTTATTCAAAAGTCAGAGTCATGTACAAAGAAAATAAAGAGTGCACCATCAGCTGAAATCTGAACTTGTCAGCAAATAACTCCAATTAGCAGTCTATTGAAAGGTTTCGTTTATTCCAAATAAACAGGAGCTGCAGCAAGTCATAAAGTTAAGCGCTTTGGCGTTGACACCAGCTTCTTCAGACATAAACTAAATAAATCTAACTTCTTTTAAACACATGCTCACATGATGTCATAATTGATTTGATCTAATTTAAAGAGACAAGCATTCATAGAAAAAGGTTACTATTTAAAACCTTATATTATTGACATCAAGTGCTAAAACATTGCAAACATTAAAAACATTAAAAACATTTAAATAAATAAATTCTAATGATTTAAAGGTCTGGAAGCTAAAAGGCTTGATGGAAAGTCTTTCATTGAGTCCAAACCTATTTGCCTGTAATTTCACAATCCATTTACCCTCTTGCTCTTCTACTCTATTTTGACATTGCCTAGCCTATTACCTGTCTTCACCAACTCAAGAACATGAAACTTGAAGGTATGGTTATCACCAACCTCAGCAACATGCCCAGCTAATGCATTCAACATTACTCCTAGATATGCGTATATGTGTTCTCTAATCCGTTCTCTCAGGGATCTGGTGGTCATGCCCACATAAAAACATCCTGCAGGACTGGCACTCAGCCAAATAAACCAGATTCCTTGACCTACAAGTTGCACAATGTTTAAAATCATAGCTTCTTTGTGTTAGGATGTAAGAACACATGGGTGTTGGCTATATATCTGCACTGATTGCAAGATAAACAAGCAAAAGTGCCAACCCTTGAACATGTACTGTCATTAGTACGGACTCTATCATAACAAAGTAGCCTATTCAATGACATCATGTTCTTATAGGCTACTCTAGGTTTGTCATCTACTAGAGATCTAATGTTCTCATCGATCATAAGGAGGTTCCAATGTTTATGAAAAATGTCCATGACATATTTATTCTTGTTGGTGTATGGAATAGTTATCCTGTTAGTCGAACCTTAGGTGTATATCGGGTAGATGTACAGGGAATGTCGTGCTTCTTGATAGTGGGCATCGCTATGTTGTCCCTCCTTAGATCTCCTTCAGAAACAGCTGTGAATACAGAGTTCCTGTTGTATCCCCTTGTTATAAAATTGTCTGATAGATCTTTCATGTGTCGTTGAAAGGCAGTGTCAGTGGAAGTTAATCTAGAAACTCTGGTGACCTGATTCTGAACAATGTTCCTATATATATGCTGGGGATGCATGCTGTTTCTATGAAGTAGATTATTCCTCCAACAACTGGGATGGGAACAGCTATTTGTGTTTAATCAGAACTCTGTTTTTCTTGACTCACTACTATTCTATAATAGATTTGTGGACGATGTCATTTTATTGTGGGGAGGAACAACTGAACATCTCTTAGAATTTGTACATTATCTTAATGGAACAACTGATTTTTTGAGTTTTGATTCTACTTACTCTCTTGAACACATAGACTTTCTAGATGTGAATATAGTTAGAACAGGTCATGGTTTTGAGACAGAACTGTTCAGGAAGAGTTGTTGGAGGAATAATCTACTTCATAGAAACAGCATGCATCCCCAGCATATATATAGGAACATTGTTCAGAATCAGGTCACCAGAGTTTCTAGATTAACTTCCACTGACACTGCCTTTCAACGACACATGAAAGATCTATCAGACAATTTTATAACAAGGGGATACAACAGGAACTCTGTATTCACAGCTGTTTCTGAAGGAGATCTAAGGAGGGACAACATAGCGATGCCCACTATCAAGAAGCACGACATTCCCTGTACATCTACCCGATATACACCTAAGGTTCGGACTAACAGGATAACTATTCCATACACCAACAAGAATAAATATGTCATGGACATTTTTCATAAACATTGGAACCTCCTTATGATCGATGAGAACATTAGATCTCTAGTAGATGACAAACCTAGAGTAGCCTATAAGAACATGATGTCATTGAATAGGCTACTTTGTTATGATAGAGTCCGTACTAATGACAGTACATGTTCAAGGGTTGGCACTTTTGCTTGTTTATCTTGCAATCAGTGCAGATATATAGCCAACACCCATGTGTTCTTACATCCTGCTACACAAAGAAGCTATGATTTTAAACATTGTGCAACTTGTAGGTCAAGGAATCTGGTTTATTTGGCTGAGTGCCAGTCCTGCAGGATGTTTTATGTGGGCATGACCACCAGATCCCTGAGAGAACGGATTAGAGAACACATATACGCAATATCTAGGAGTAATGCGTTGAATGCATTAGCTAGGCATGTTGCTGAGGTTGGTGATAACCATACCTTCAAGTTTCATGTTCTTGAGTTGGTGAAGACAGGTAATAGGCTAGGCAATGTCAAAAATAGAGTAGAAGAGCAAGAGGGTAAATGGATTGTGAAATTACAGGCAAATAGGTTTGGACTCAATGAAAGACTTTCCATCAAGCCTTTCTTAGCTTCCAGACCTTTAAATCATTAGAATTTATTTATTTAAATGTTTTTAATGTTTTTAATGTTTGCAATGTTTTTAGCACTTGATGTCAATAATATAAGGTTTTAAATAGTAACCTTTTTTTCTATGAATGCTTGTCTCTTTAAATTAGATCAAATCAATTATGACATCATGTGAGCATGTGTTTAAAAGAAGTTAGATTTATTTAGTTTCTATGTCTGAAGAAGCGTTGGGTGTCAACGAAAGCTTAACTTTATGACTTGCTGCAGCTCCTGTTTATTTGGAATAAACGAAACCTTTCTCAATAGACTGCTAATTGGAGTTATTTGCTGACAAGTTCGTATTTCAGCTGATGGTGCACTCTTTATTTTCTTTTTGTACATGTATGTATGTATGTATATTGTGGCATTCTTTAGTATGAAGCATGTATATGGTGGTTTTCCTTAGTATGCAGTATGTATATATGTATGTATATGGTGGCATTCCTTAGTATGCAGTATGTATATATATATATATATATATATATATATATATATATATATATATATATATATATAGTGGCATTACTTAGTATTTGATATGTATATGTGCATGCATGTTTATGGTGGCACTCTTTAGTATGCGGTATGTATATCTGTATGTATATGGTGGCATTCCTTAGTATGAAGTATGCATATGGTGGTATTCCTTAGTATGCATATGTATATCTGTATGTATGTATGTATATTGTGGCATTGCTTAGTATGTGGTATGTATATATGTGTGTGTGTGTGTGTGTGTGTATATATATATATATATATATATATATATATATATATAGATATATATATATATATATATATAGATATATATATATATATATAATATGTGTATATGGTGGTATTCCTTAGTATGCAGTATGTATATGGTGGTATTCCTTACTATGCAGTATGTATGTATATGGTGGTGTTCCTTAGTATGTGGTATGTATATATTTTTGTATGTATATGATGGTATTCATTAGCATGTGGTATGTATATATGTATGAATGAATATGGTGTTATTCCTTAGTATGTGGTATGTATATATGCATGTATGAATATGTTGGTATTCCTTAGTATGTCGTATGTATATATTTATGCATATGTGTATGTATGTATATGGAGGTATTCCTTAGTATGCAGTATGTATATATGTATGTATGCATGTATATGGTGACACTCCCTAGTACGCAGTGCGTATATATGTATGTATGTATATGGTGGTCTTCCTTAGTATGCTGCATGTATATATGCATGTATTTATGTATATGGTGGTATTCCTTAATATGCGGTATGCATGAATGTATGTATGTATGTATATGATGGGCACTCCTTAGTACGCAGTATGTATAGATGTATGTATGTATGTCTATGATGGCACTCCCTAATATAAAGTATGTACAGTATATATGTATGCATTTGTGATGCCCCTGCACTGGCCCAGTTATCAAGAAGCCTCAATCCTCACCACTAGCAACAGTGAGGGACATACACAATGGGAGGATGACAAGTACACACAAAGTAAAGTGCAATTTCCCTTAAGAGCACACAGAGATCACCATCGGTCTGGAGCTGGTTCCTCCCTCTTTCTCCATATCCCCAATAAGACTCCCCACTGGCACAGCTATAAGGTTAAGATCTCAGCTGAGGGGCCAACCCAAGACCTCCAGCACTCTCTCTGTCCAACCAGTGCTTCATGTCCCTGCCCACAGCTGACACAAACACACACACACACACACACACACACACACACACACAAATACACACACACACAAACACACACACACACACTATGAGATTTGGTTTATATACAAACACACGCACACATACACACACACACACACACACATACATACACACACACACACACACACACACACACACACACACACACACACACACACACACACACACACCTGGGGAAGGATGGCACAGATTTACTAGCTCTGCCCCCTTCTGCCCAGACTATAAGGTAGTTCCCACTGCCACCAACCCATACTTATCAGCTATTATAAGGGCCTTACATAGGGTGTCCAATCCTACTGTGCTATGTTACTATTATCCAAATGGTAGTTTTTGTCAAGCGGCAGGCTATTAGGAGTGGCCTGTACAGTGTCACCAAATACATATGCAAGTATTCTAAGAGCGTATATATATCTCACAAATATCATCCACAAAGATAGATTTAAGTATATTTAATAATAAATAATAAAAGAACAAGGCAATACTCAGTACACAAACACAGTTACTTCAGAGTTCAAAACCATAGGAAACATTTAAAACAACAATGCAGGACAGTCTCAAATAAATACAAAATACATCTAAAGTAATATTTACTATATTCCCAACTATATCTAAAAAGAGTTGTTATACCCTAAAAACTTACTTACAGAGCAAGACAAGTGCAGATGTGATGAGTGGATGTTCTTGCTAGGTCCAAGACAAAATGCAAAATGCACAATCTCTCTCTGAGCGAGTTCTTAAATTAATATCATATTTTACTGCTAGGTTAGCTTGGATGGCATCACTTTTTGTCACCTGACTTCAATTCCCAGGCTAAAACAGAAACTAACAGAATTTAACATCTGTGTTAAAATACATATCTCTTAGATCTTTGCAGATCTTGGAAGTCGTAAAACAATACAATGCTTTTACATTTGAAACCTAGTAATTATTTCTCTTTCAAGATAATACTAAAACTTCTAGCTCTAGACATTATGTCTGCTACTGAACTGAAACTGATAGATAACATCTTTTGTTTATGGCCCAACTATAAAGTAATTTAACCTCAACTATTCTTATGTTTTGCAAGTTAATCTTTTATGTTCCAGCAGGGTACACTGTGGATACATCTTAGCTCAGTACATAACATACAGTTCTGTATAAATCATATCAATAATCACAAATGACATAGAATTATTTACAAAATTCCAGATAGTTGGGCTGGCAATATTTCCCCATATCACAATATGTATATATGGATATGGTGGCATTCCTTAGTACAGGATATGTATATATGTATGTATTATATGGTGACATTCCCTAGTACACGATATGTACATATGTATGTATGTATGTTTATGATGGTTTTCCTTAGTAGGCAGAAAGTATATATGTATGTATGTATAGGTAGCATTCATTAGTATGCAGCATTTATATATGTATGTATGTATGCATGCATATGGTGGTATTCCTTAGTATGCAATATGTATATATAGCTAGATAGAATCTTCTAGATAATTCTGTCATTTGTAAATATTAATGTAAGCCATGGGCTTGTTCTCTTAAATGTGAAAATACTGTATTGGATGTTCAACTGTAAATATGTAACAACAGTGCACTCTGCTGTAAGAAAGTTGATAAGTCAAGCATTGTGAAATATTTTGATCTAAAACTCAGAGCCAAGATGTCTAGAGGGAGGCATTCGGCCTACTGTTTTGAGGCCAGAGTTAATGGCTAGAATTTACATGTATATTTTCTTTTATTTCTCTGGCTTCCTGACCAGCTGCAAGATCAAAAGGGCTATTCACCTCTGAGTTTCTGTTTGCCTGGGAAGCAGAAAGAAATTATGCAATCTGAAAAGAATCAGTGGTACTGTGTTATCAATGTAAGGACAGACAGAATGAGGGCATTTAGCATTTGTCTTGAGAACATCCAACTTACCAGCACTCTGCCTGTGCTCTATATGTAAGTTTATTTTAGAACTGTGTTTTCTCTTAGCTATAGCTAGGAACTAGGAAATTAGATTAGTTTTTTTCTGTATTTATGTCAGAAATTTTCTACTGTATTATTTTAAGTATTTCTTTGTGGTCTCTGAACTCTTGACTAGCACTGTGTAGTAAGAAGTATTGTCTTGTGTTTTTATTATTTATTATTAAATATTTTTAAACCTTTCAAATGTGGCTGTTTTGTGTAGAGATAATTTAAGCTCTATGAGTACATTGCGTGTATTTAGTGATATTGTACAAAGCCACTCCACTAGCCTTGATGTTCAGTCACACTTACCATTTGGATAATAATATTGCACAGTATAATTGGACACCCTTTCATAAGGGCCTTTTAGTAGCTGATAAATATTAGTGGGTGGTGGGAAGTGGTACTACTGTATAGTCTGGGTAAAAGGGGCACAGCTGGAGAACCTGTGCCAGCCTTCCCCAGGAGTGCCTGTGTGGTTGTATATAACTCTTATCTCAAAGTGTGTGTGTGTCAGCTACTTGGGGAGGGACATGAAGCACCGGTTGGACAGAGAGGGTGCTGGAGGTTGAAGATTGCCTACTAGGCTGAGATCTGGACCCTGTAGCTGTGCCGGTGGGGAGTCTTATTGGGGACCTGGAGAGAAAGGGAGAAACCAGCCCCAGACTGACTGTGATCTCTGTGTGCTCTTAAGGGAAATTGTACTTTACAGTGTGTGTATTTATTATCCTTTCCCTATATGGACGCCCCTCGCTGGTGTTAGTGGTGAGGATTGAGGCTCCTTGATTGCTGTGCCAGTGCACGGGCATCACAGTATGTATGTATGCATATGGTTGCATTCCATAGTACATGGTATGTGTATTATACCTCTCAACCTTTTAGAGCAAGAACTCAGGACAAAGCCATAAATAAAAGGGGACAAAGGCCCAAAAATAGGGACAATTTTAAATAGTGCACTTACAAACTTAGAAAGTTAATAGAATAACAGCATTTACATTAGCATGAATTTTCTGAAGGGTATGAAGTCTGAAGGTCAAATGTCTGTCATTATTTTCTAACTTCAGTTTTCAATGATTTGCCATTTATTTGCAAGAAAACCACAATTTAATGAAAAATGGATCAAAACTTTGAAGCAAAAATCTGAACATTCTGTGAAAATCTGTACAGTTGAGATGTATGAATTGTATATATGTATGTATATGGTGGTATTCCTTAGTATGCAGTATGTATGTATATGATGGCATTCCTTAGTATGCGGTATGTATATATGTATTTATGTATGTATGTATATGGTGGCATTTCTTAGTACACTGTATGTCTATATGTATGTTTGTATTTATGCATATGGTGGTATTTCTTAGTATGGTATGTATATATGTATATATGTACATGGTGGCATTCTTTAGTACAGGGTATGTGTATATGTATGTATGTATATATGGTGGTATTCCTTAGTACATATGTGTATATATATATATATATATATATATATATATATATATATATATATATATATGTATGTATGTATATGGTAGCATTCCTTAGTATGTGTCTGCATGTATGCATGTATAAGGTGGCATTCCTTAGTACAAGGTATGTATATATGAATGCATGTGTATGGTGGTATTCCTTAGTATATGGTATGTATATATGTATGTATATTTATATGGTGGTATTTCTCAGTACGCGGTATGTATATATGTATGTATGTATATGGCGGTATTCCTCAGTATGTGGTTTGTATATATGTATGTTTGTATGTATATGGGGGTATTCGTATGTATGGTGGTATGCAGTATGCAGCAGACTCTGCAGAACTGATCAAATAAACCATAATACTGAGAAACCAAAGATAGTGGTCATGATATAGATAGGCAGACAGATAGATAAATAGCACATGACAGATAGATAAATAGCACATATTAGATAGATGATTAGATAGATAGATAGATAGGACTTATTAGATAGACAGATATATGAATAGATAAATAGGGCATATTAGATAGAGGAAGAGATAGATAGATAGATAGATAGATAGATAGATAGATAGATAGATAGATAGATAGATAGATAGATAGAACATATTAGATAGATAAAGAGATAGATAAATAAGTAGATAGATAGATATATAGATAGATAGATAGATAGATAGATAGATAGATAGATAGATAGAAAGATAGATAGATAGATAGATAGATAGATAGATAGATAGATAGATAGATAGATAGATAGATAGATAGATAGGACATATTAGAAAGCTCAATAGATAGATAAACAGGGCATATCAGATAGATGAAGAGACAGATTGATGGATAGATGAACAGAGATAAATAGTTAGATACTTTGATAGACAGATAGATAGGACATATTAGCTAGAGGAATAGATAGACAGCTAGACAGACAGATATACAGATAGAGGAGTAGATAGATAGGTCTAGCTGCACAAAGGATTAAGGTTAATGTGGCTAAAAATGTACAGAGTGTTTATATGGTAGAATCATGTTTTCATCTTAATGAAACCAAAACAAAGTTCATGCTTTTCTCACCAAACAACTGCAGTCCTCATGGCCTTATTAAGTCATTAGGTTATCCTCATAATAATTGCCTCCCCACATAAAGTTCTGAATTCTCTTAAACCACATAGCATTACCATTAACTATAACTCAAAAACAAGAATGTGCATACTGCCACAAGACATCTAAACTACTAGTCTGTACCTTGCACAGACCTTGCAATTTTAAGGTAGGTTTGGATTAGGTTTAAGTAACAACTTGGAGTTATAGGATTAGGGATAGGGAGGTGGGATTAGGGTTAAGGAGGTCATATGAGAGGGTTGGGATTAGGGTTAGGGGTGACAGGAAGTTTTTGGTTAGGGTAGACAGTGAGATTTGGGATAAGAATTATGAAGAAGGTGTCACTTTTAGAATTAGGAAATGAGGTTTGGGACTATAGTTAAAGAGTGAATAGGATGGTTAGGTTTAGGAAGTAAACAGTGAGATTAGGGTTAGGAGTGCCTGGGAGGTTATAGTCATGGTTAGACAGTGTAGTTTGGTATTAGGTTTAGGGAGTACATAGGAATCTTAGGTTTAGGGACTGAGGTTTGTGATTAGGGTTGGGGTGACGGGAGCCTCATGGTTAGGGTTAAATGGTGAGGTTTGGGATAAGGATTAAAGAGATGGTAAGACTTTCAGGGTTAGAATTGCAGTTAAATACTGGAATAGTATGTATGCATGCATGTAAGTATGTACTTGTGTTTACAAGGAAGTGACAGCAGGTAAGCCACAAGCTAATAGCACACAAACCCTTGTAGTAGATCTGCTCTCATTATTTTTCCACGCTTTTACCATATTGTAGATACTTAAAAATAGCTTAACTGTATGTATATTATATTTTACCTAGATATGTTGTGAGTAGCATTTAACTATTCTGTAATGTACAATTTCTTCATCCACTCAGCATACATTATAAAGTTTGTATTTTGTCTACCATTATGTATTGTATTTTGCATATCTTTAGACTCTTTTCCATGCACTGCTTCATATTTCACAGTACTTTATTGTTTAAATGGGTTGGGAAATGGCATGCGAGAGTACTCATAGCAGTGTGGAGAGAAAGGCATATCCCAGATGACTGGAGAATAAGCAGACTAGAGTCGGTATTCAAGAACAAAGGAGACTTTCACAACTGTGGGCAGTACAGAGGTATCACACTCCTGTCACATTGTAGGAAAGTTCTGAAGAGGGTGATTGATAAATAAATACACAAAGCAGTAGAAAGTAAGATGGAAGATGAGCAGTTTGGATTCAAATCAGGATGCAGCACAACTTAGCCGATGTTTACAGTGAGAAGTAATTGAAAAGAAGCTAGAGATGAGGAAAGAGTTCAACTGGGCATTCCTTGACTTGAAGAAAGCATGTGACAAGGTCCCAAAAAGCTGATTTGGGCAATCCTACTGTGGTTCAAAGTCCTAGAAACATGGTAGAATTAGTTCAAGTTATGTACAAGGACACAACTTAAGTATGAACAATGTTTTGTCTCACAGAAGGGTTCCCAGTGTGAGTGGGTGTGCACCAGGGTTCAGCTCTGAGTCCATTACATTTCAGACTGATGATAACTACATTATCTCTTGCTGGAGAGATTGGTGTGTATCTTAGAGACTACCCTGTCTATGGAACAGGCTCCCCATCCATGTGAAGCAGTGTTCCTCCCCAACCCAATTCAAGTCCAATTTGGATAGTTGGATGGGACATTGAATATTCATCCCTGGTTTGGCAGCTATGTCTCTAATGGGCACAGGTGACCTGTAAATGGGTCATCTCCCAGGACCATGCTTGCACTTATCAAGGGTGTCATAACTTGTCAGATATTTGGGATGCATGGCTAAACTTAAAAAGGCCTTTGTGGTCATTAGCCTAGTAAACACCTATGAACCTATTAGCAAACAGATCAAAGGGGACAGATCAACAAAGCTGCTGCATGCAGACAATGGGGCATTGCAAAGCAGACCCTGAGCTAGAACTTCAGCCAAGAATAGGGGGATGGAAAGGACATATGGTGAAACTAAGTGCAGATAAGACAGTTGTAATGGCAACAAATGAGAGAAATCAGAAGAAGCTGAGAGCTGAGATAGAAGAGAAATAGTGGAACAAGTTAACATCTTCAAGTATCTGGGCAGGGTGACTGAGGAGAAAAGTCTGAATGAGGAAGTCAAAGACAGAATCTGAGGGGCTACAGCCAACTGGCACAGAGTGTCAGATGTTGTGTATGACAGATGAATGCTAAAGAAGCTGAAAAGTAAGGTTTATGAAACAGTGGTATGACCAGTACTACTGTATGGTACAGAAACAGGTGATGGAGATGAAGTGCATGAGATTGGTGGTAAAATGCACACTGTGGGACAAACAGAGAACTGAGGACAAAAGAGCAGATGCCAAAGTAAGTCCAATTGCAGAAAAGGTCAGAGAAAACAGATTACTGTGGTTTGGGTATATGTACAGAAAAGCAGAAGACAATTTGATGAAGAAGATTTGGGACAGACAGGAGGAAGGCAAGAGGAAATGAGGACATCAAGCAAAGAAATGGTTGGATTGTGTGAGAGAAGACCTGCGACAGTCAGGCATGAGTGTCAAAGAAGGCAGGAGAGTGGAACTGAATAGACAGAGAGATGGCGAAAGTTAACATGGCACCCCAACTCAATAAAGAAAATGGGAAAAAGGGGGTGATGATGATGATGATGATATTGCTAAATGCACACGATTACACTACACTTTGGTTTACTGTACTGTTATACTGAATTCCTTTTTTAAAAGTATGGCAGTGATTTTATTATTTGTAGGTTTTCTCTTTGGGGTGCTGCTGTAAATGGTCCTTGATAAGCTAGGCATCCACAGTCAAGAAATACATACATCCAGACTAAATAACAAAGAAACAGATAATGCCCAAATGCTACAGAATGTGGCAATACTCAATGTAGCAGTGATGGTATATTGTGGAATGTTTTATGGACATAAAGAGTGGTGAGATGGTTGATGGAAGGTGGTGACTTCAACAGAAGATAGTGAAAAAAAGGATGTGGTGGCTTTTCCTGCAAACAAAAGGGAATCAAGTCTGAAACCAGAAAAGAAAAGCACTTCTTTAATAACAGGGTAATGAAATGGATTAAGTTGCCAGGCTGGAGGATGAATGTTAAAAAAAAAATAGCAGGTTTAAGATGGCATCAAAGTAGTGGCTGTGATGAAAGTGGCAACAATGTTAACTGGAGGATTAAGTGCAGAAACTTCTGTCACATTCTGTAACCAGCCTTCACATGTTCAACCAAGTAAGTCAGGGCTGTGAAAAGTACATCCACCGTGCCATTATACAAGCCGCTCATATGTTCATTTGGCTTCATTTTCTTTCTTTCTTGCATCATTTATTTCTTTAAATTTGCTTATTTGGAGGGGGCCTAGTCCAAGGATCCTTTTCAGCCATGCATGGAATACTAAGACAACAATGATACAAAGTAATGTACATATAGAACATTATTAGCATCAGTGTTTCACTGATAGTACATAAAGGCTAGGGTTCATAGGCAAAATGCTGTGCACCTGAGCAGTGCTACTTGTCAAGGCAGTCACTGCACAAAGTGACTCGCAGCAAATCAGACATGTAATCGACATTAAACAGCTCTGGTATACTAAGAAAGGACTACTTAAGAATCTGGAGATGCTGCAGTAATGGGAAAAAAAACAATGTTAAGCTGCTCTACAACAATAACAATAGTACACATGACTGACATGACAGACATCACAGCTAAGCCAGGTTAGTGTGACCAAATCAATACATATTCACATGCATAACATAGCTCTGCATAACTATGCCTAATGATTGTCCAACACAAGAACAGCCAACCGGTCAAACAGACCAGTGTAGGTATGTACAGCCGTGTCTCAACCCTGATCATTTTATATATATATATATATATATATATATATATATATATATATATATATATATATATATATATATATATATATATATATATATATATATATATATATATATATATATATATAAAGGAATTCATAGAGATATGAATGTTAGAAGGGGAGGACTAGCAAGCTGAGGGAAGCACACACAAGGGTATCCATAAGGTATGAAATCTGCAGCGTGTCCTTTTTTTTTGTTAGTGAAGAGCTCGATGTGTAAGATTTATAAAAGACGAGTATGTGGGAAGGTTGACAGAGATAGTTGTGGGCAGACTAGAGGGACAAGAGCAGGTAGTAGAGTGAAAAAACATAGAACACAGACTCAGACAGACAGGGGTAATATAAATGCAGAAGGTGAGGAGGGCAATGGACGGATACAGTCATACAAAGATTGAACTAATGGTGATGTAGAGGGTTGCACAATCAGCATGGAATGGAAAATAATGGGTCCCCTTCAGAAACCCGAACACTCACTTACCCGACTTCCAAAATGCAGAGATGAAAAGGGCAATGACCACACAACACCGACGTCTTGGAACACTGACTTTCCATTCCAACTGAATGGCCATCCTGTTGAACTTTGCCCCTTACCCCCTGGTAGTGCAAGCTTGGAGTTGTAATATGTAGTTTGAGGTGGTGTGGGAGGTGAAGCCCCCTTCATGGGTGGCTTTGCATTCCTTCAGTTTTATTTTTTTGTCAGGATGGCCAAGCGGTTACTTACCTGGTGTGGAGAGTCAGTGCTTTGGAACATCGGTGTTGTGCTGTCGTCGATCTTTTCATCTCTGCGTTTTGAAAGTCAGATAAGTGAGCATTCAGGTTTCTGAAGTAGACCCGAAATAATATATAAGGGAGGGAAAACACCAGGATGGAGGCAGAGTGTGGTCTCAACATGGTTGGATACCAGGCTGTTCCACAGAGCAATAAGCCCCATTATCACTTTCATAGATGGCAGATGTGTGGCAGATTTTCAGAACCTGCAGCACCAAAAGGCCCTCCACATTGCTGCAGTGGGAACCATTTTCAATTGCACCATGGCAGTCACCAGCTTCTTTAAGCGATGCCAGGAGACCAAGTGAGACCCTTCTGGTCCACTTTCAGAAGAGTGACCTCCCCCTTCAGACAGCAGAAGTGGAAGCAGACACAAGAGAGCAATGATTACCTCACTTCAAACAGGATGAACTTCACCCCCCTTCTAAGAGCCAGACCTGATGACCACTGGAGACTGAGGGCCAGTGGCATTGGCTGGCACGTCCAGATTGTAACTGCAGCCTCACTTAGTTTTCTAGTCCTACAGATGAATGGCAGAATGAAAAAAAATGATTACAAACATATGTAACAAACTCACAGTCATGTAGTGGACTGTTACATATATCATGCATATTCTATTGTTAGGAAATTCTCTTGTTTCTTCCATGACACCCAACCAGATCACAGTGTGTGAGGCTGTTTCTACTATTCAGAGGTACATAGTTCTCACAGTTAGTATATAAGCATCAGTGGTGTGTAATAGTACTTTTCAGAATTTGCTGGGGTTTTTCAGACTGCACTTTAATTTTTTTTTTCAAATTTCCAAAAGGAGTTATACAAAAGTGATGAGTATGATTATTATATGAACAAAGTTAGAAGTTAGTATTAATAAAGTCTAAAGATATAGCGGCAGAGATCTTCTGCCAAAAGAGAAACTATAAAAGCTGCCAAGGCATAATAGGAGAAAGCTTTCTCCTAAATGAAGGCCTCATAACTTTTTAAAATTAAAAGTACTGACAAATATTTAAAATAGTTAACTCTAGATTTACGTTTGAAAGGTGAAGGTTTCAATAACATGCGTATGTTTTTATAAATAATGGGAATCTGCAATAACTTTGAATAAATAGTAGACAAATGATTAAAGATAAGTATCCTGAATTTAATGCACACCAAAAAGTATGCAGAGTAAAAGTGTAAGTTCAGATTCTCACATCATAATCTGACTTTGATAAAAAACATGAATGCTAGCGGAACATGATGACCTATATTAGATTCACAGGGCAACATGCAAACAGTGCAAAGTCTTTGCAAGTAGCCATATGAAAATAATGAGGAAACATAACGTGTTTATTCTACAGGAGTCAAGGAGGGGAGAACAAAACATTTTCAAGAAACTCTAGGGATTTTATAAAGTTGAATAGTGCAAGTTCTTTCAAAATAAGAGATGTACAAGAATCAGGGGGCAGAACCTGAGTGTCAGTAGGGTCAAAAGCCATATCAACTTCTCCCTTTCGTGCAGAGAATGTGGAAGTGGTATAGTTAGCCTTTCTTGGGAGCTGAGTCCAAAGCAGTAATTAGGCCTGGGGAATGCATAGAACAGATTTAAGAATATTATTTCAAAAGGAGAGAGGAGCTAAGGTGTTACCTGCCTACTATAAGCAGGAAAATGAGAATAAACATTAAAAATGGGATCATGTGGTTCTTGGCTGTCTTAAAGCCTGTTTTCCAAGCATATGTAACTGACTGAATCTAATGTCAGAAATCCAGGTGGCAACTGCTTCGTCGAAGTAGAGTTCCTAGTGCTGTTTTGTTGGAAATAGGTGGGATAGACAGTACCTGACTGCTTGAACAGGAAGCCTGGATGAGAAGCACTGGTAAACACAAATTTAATGCAGTCGATAATGGAGAACAAAAATCAGATTGTAGCATTGGTGCCTGGATGTGCCAGCAGCAATCTAAAATGATAAAAGCTGAGCATCTTAGAATGAAGCCATCTGAGTAAGATCTCTGGCTGGGATACGGAAAAAAAACACACCGATGACTTGTGACTTGTGAAAGCATTTGAAAAATGAAAACATTGCTGTAGGAAAGCAGAGAATATAAAGTAAGTGATAACATGAATTGTTGATCTTTCATCTTGCATGTTGTATTGTCAGTGGTGTAACAAGTGTCACAATTGCCTTTGGTGCAGAAAGCTGCGGGTTTTAATTCTACAACATATAACTGGATTTCTGACACTGTATTACAGCATGGGGGGGGGTGTTGCTGTACTCTTGGGTGTGTCATCCTTTACACAAAACATTAAACCAAGGTCTCATCTGCTTGATTTGGTGGTAGCTCAGGTGGATATAAAAGAATGCTATGGCACCTAACAAAAAGAGAAGGGGAAGGTTCCTGATGTCCTGGCCAAATGTTCCCCTAGTAGTATGAATACCACCTCAGGTGTCCCCTGAAAGAGATCCCTTGACTAGTGCGTTTAACTTGGTCAACAGAGGATAAAATCAATAATATATTTAATCAATACATTTTCACTGATGTTATCAACATTCTAAGGGTATGAGATGTACCTGCACTTTCTTCATGTTGCAAAATATATTCTGGTCTGGAATTCCACATTTCCAAAATATGCTTGGTTTCTGGTATAAATGCATTGAAAGATATGCCTAGTCATTTTTGTCTTCTGAAAAATTACTGCTAATTCTACCTTCATATGTTCAAAGTGCAAACAGACAGTTCTGTTGTATGTCTAAGTTGCAGAAATATCATCAATTTAGTACTGTGTTACTTAAATTACAGTCATTCCAATTTTTATTATAAGATAGTTATAAATACTTCTCTCCAACATCATGAAAAGGCACATCTGCAGTCATGCCAGGCACGTCAAAGTTTATGCAGCGAAGGTGTTATAGTCAAAGAAGACCATTTGTTCTCATCTGCACTGTTCATGATTGCTCAATGTGCAACTGGTCAAAAAAGCCTGGTAGAAAATAAATTTCCATGTGTTTGAGGTAAGGGTGTTTTCCTTTAAACCACTGGTATGCAGTCTAGGAGTTATTACATTTAGAGATGTGGGGGGTGTGGGGGTTGCAAGGAGCTTGTTACTCTGCAAAAATACTGCTTTAGTTTAATTATGTGCTTCTGTAGCTTGTCTTTCTACCAATGCCATGATCATGCAATGGTGTAGTTATGCATTTCCCATTATCCTACTCGTGTTTGACCTCCAAATCATTATATTTCTAATAGTGGAGTTGTGAGTGTATGCAGTTTATTTTTGAATTTCAGTAACTCAGGTAGTTAACACATTGCTTTCACCAGGTTGTGTCCCTGTGACGATTGGGGGGAGATGGGTGAAGGCTGTCAGCCTAGTCAAATAGAATTTGATATATAATTCTGGAATTTGTAAATAAATGTAAAATACAGGCATATTTTCTTGATAATAAATGTAAAATACAGGCATGTTTCTTGAGTGTAAAGAATACTGTGAAATGTGGAACTGCAAAATAAGTGACAACATTGCACTCTACTGGCCCAGTGAAGCATGTAGTGACCCTTTCATGTTAGAATTCTACTTCAGTGCGGCTGGGTGAAGGTTTCATGCCCATTATTTTAAGGCTAAAGTTTATGACCAGAATTTAGATGTGGAATGTGCTTTATTGCTCTGGTTTCTGTTAGAATATACATGTGAAATGTCTTCTATTGTTGTAAGTCTCTGAGCAGGTGTTAGATTGCTAAATAATGCAGTTTGTGGCCTGAGAACTCAGACCAGGTGTTAAGATGATGCAATGTGAATACTGGGAAAACCAAAGTGTCAAAAAAGAATGTAATTTGGGGGGGCCTTAGAGACATGTTTGTTAGTAATGTTTAAATACTATTTCTCACAAGAGACTGGAAGCATTTTGACTTTGGACATCCAACTTATCAGCACTCTGCCTTGTGCTCACATGCAAGTTTTAGCACTGTGATTTCTTGTAGGAATAGTTAAAGCTAGTAAAGATTAATTAGGTATTTTTCTTTGAAATCAGACCTGTCCTTCTGTATTATTTTAAGTTTCTGTGTGATCTCTGAACTCTTAGATATCTCTGTGGTATAGTAGTTTTGTCTTGTGTTTTAATTATTTATTATTAAATATTTTTAAAACCTTCTACCTGTGGCTGGTTTGTGTAGAGATAAGCTCTAGAGTACATTGCACATTTATAGAGGTTATTGTAATAGGCCACTCTAAAGTAAACCTTGACTGTTAGTCGTACTACCATTGGATAATAATATTGCACAGTAATAATTGCACACCCTTTTAAGGGCCTTTTAGTAGCTGATATTATTAACTGGGTGGTGGCAGGAATTACTACCGTATGGTCTGGGTAATAGGGGCAAAGCTGGAGAACTTGTGCCAGCCTTTTCCCAGGAAAGTCTGTGTGGTTTTATAACCTCTTCTCAAAGTGTGTGTGTGTGTGTGTGTGTGTGTGTGTGTGTGTGTGTGTGTGTGTGTGTGTGTGTGTGTGTGTGTGTGTGTGTGTGTATCAGCTTCCTGGGCAGAGATATGAAGCACTGACTGAACAGAGAGGGTACTGGAGGTTTTAGCTTGCCCAATTAGGCTGAGACCTGGACTCTATAGCTGTGCCAGTGGGGAGTTTTATTGGGGACCTGGTGAGCAAGGGAGCAACCAGCCCCAGACTGACTGTGATCTCTGTGTGCACTTAAGGGAAATTGTACTATACGGTGTGTATTAGTTATCCTTTTCTCTTCTAGGGGACGACCTCCCTGGTGTTAGTAGTGAGGATTGAGGTGCCTTGACTGCTGGGCCAGGGCACGGTTGTCACAGTCCCAATGCAGGTTTATTTTGTTGTATTAATATAAACTCAAACTAACACCTCAGAAGAAACATCTGCATTCATTCTTATACCAGGGAATGCTGGGAATTTATCATGAAGTATAATAGCAATTTCTGAACTAATTAGCTAAAGCAATATAGCTTAGAAAAACTTAGAAATTTTTGATTTTTTTACTTTTAACAATTCATGTCACAAAACAATACAAGCTACTTAAATGTTTCTGTATCACAGATCTCTTCACTGTGATTCTAGTCCAGAAGAGGTGCTAACACAGATGATGTTCATAAATGTGTCTCAAAAAATATTTTCAAATAGGAATAAATAAATAAGTAAATAAACAACCATAACCCTCAACTAACTGTTTAAGACCACCTGCCAGAAAAAAATACACTCAAACAAGCACACGCACATGTAGGTTTACTGTTGAAATGTCGAATGGCACTACATCAGCTGTACTATAGTCGAACACGGTAGTTCGAAAATAGTAATGTCGACGAAAAAAAACAATCTAGGACTGTGTTTTAACATGGGTCGAGGTAGGGGAGATGTTTGTAGTTCTGAATAATACTGAACACCTACCTCGACCCATGTTAAAACCATTCCTAGATTTTTTTTTTTACATCGACATTACTATTTTCGAACTTCCGTGTTCGACTATAGTACAGTCGATGTAGTGCCGTTTGACATTTTAATAGTGAACTGCACACGTACACGCACACACACACACACACACACACACACACACACACACACACACACACACATGCAAACGCATGTGCAATCTATCTATCTGTATATATATATATATCTATATGAGGAATAAAAAATTCAGAACAAAAGGCACTCTGGACTAGAATATTTATTAAAACAAAATGACACTAGATTACTGCTTTCTCCCTTCATACAACAGGACTTTAAACAATGAAAAGTAACACAGACTTTTATATTAACATAAATTAACTAATTATAAATACTAATAAAGCATCATTAATCATTCAAAAGAGACAGTGCTATATTTCAAAACTCTAGATTTTAACATTGGTTTGATAGTAATACATTAATTAGGTCCTGGAGTTATTTAAAGGAAAGCCATGCCCACAGACTGAAAAAAAATGTTGATTTCATCATCTTGATGTTTCCTACATTTTAACACTACCTTTGGACTCTATACTTCTCTCTCTCAGTATATGAAATTTGTCTCCTGTTATGAGCTATTAATCACAGCAGCAAACAGCTCAACTTTGCTACTTTGACAGATACAAAGGGGAGGTGTTTAGGAGGAGGGGAGATGAGTTTAAGGACTACAACTCAGGCATAACAAAATAATGAAAATTGTCCACTTTAGAAAAAAAAATCAGTAACAGGCCCTGAGAATACTGTTGTTTGATTATCCCTGTTCATCTTTTAAGCAGTCATTGCAAAGCAAGAAATGGAAATTACAATCATATCAGACAATCGTATAAGACCTACACCTTACTGACTAAAGGAAAGTAGGGTATATGTGAAAACACATGTAAAGTCAATGTACTGAAAGCAGTTTAGGGGCTATGATGTAATATTTTAAAGCTAAACACTGCAATGTGGGATGCCTAGAGGTAAACTATAAAATTAAGATGCCGCACTCCATGCGGTCAGACTCCAGAATTACATTTAAAAATATAAAAATATATATAGAGTCCAAAAGTGGTGTTAAAATGTAAGAAACATCAATACATGATGAAATAAACATGTTTTTTCAGTTTGTGGGTGTGGTTCTCTGTTAAGCTTCCATTTTTAATTACTATTCTATTTCTCTGCTTAGCGATTTCGTATTATAGACTTCATCATATCAGGAAAGCGCTAATGCAAATAAAGCTTCTTTAAAAGAATACTGACTAAAGGTGACTTATTTCAAACATTTGAAGAGATTAAACATGAAAACAATGGAATGTCTAGACAGAAGCTAAGGTTCACTCTCCTTCCTGAACCATAGTTTGCTCTTGAGGTACTTCCTTTAGCTTTTTTTCTAATGTGGATAACTTGGATCATACCATAGATAAATTTCGGGGGCCCATGCATGGGATAAACTATTTAGGAGCTGCCTCAGTCCATTAATACTTACAGAGGGCAGATCTGGGGTAAATTGTATGTTTCCCATCCATAGATCCAAGATGAGCTTGAATATGCTCAAGGATAAGATTTGCTTTATGCGGATAAGGAGTAAGTTCCAGAGCAATGGTATCCTCTGTAAAGTAATGTTTAAGGGAGAAGTTAAGTGTCATTTCCATTGATCTGTAGTCATTTAAGGCCTTGTGGTTTGTAAATGTGTTTACTTGCATTTTCAAAAACACAAGTACTCCTTGTGTTCCAGTTTCTGATTGTACTATCTAAATTTGTCTACACCCTGGGCCTTTGCTGCATAACATACTGTATGTACTTACAGCCTAAATGATGTCAAGTAAACAAAATGTGAAATATAACACAGTGTATTGCAATTTAGATAATTCACAACTGCTTCAGGAATGAATTGTTAGGAAGTGAAGTCCTTAAGAATCAGAAGTCCTGGTCACCAATTTTCATGAGTTCATCAATAGATGACATGACAAAGACATACATACACTTTCATAATTAGAAAAAAATGTGAGGCATAATCTATAGGGATTTCAACCTCATCTAACAGAACTTTAGTGATAAGAAAAAAGTCCAGTCTGTGGCCATTGAGAGGGGCTAGTGGAATAAAAGTGAACCTCTGGTCATCCTCATTACGTGTCTTCCACAAGTCTTGTTGTTGTTGTTGTTGTGTCTTTCGGCTTTTCCCGGTTAGGGGTCGCCACAGCGGAACTCCGGTCTACTAATGATTGGCAGTAGATTTTTACATGCTGAGTTGCCAGCCCTGACGCACAACCTTCAACGAAGGTATGCCCATTCACGCATGTCTCCACACAGAAGACGCTCTATCTGAGAATCGAACAGGACAACAACTTACTGTGAGGTGACAGTGCTACCGCAGCACCACCACCGCAGTTCGTGTCTTCCACAAGTCTACTAATCTCAATTCACTACAGAATTTATTAAGAATAGATTGTGAGATGAAATGTGTTAATCGTCATAGGCAAGTCCAATCCAACAATGAAGCTAATAACACATTAAAATCTCCACCTATAATTACTGGAGTGCTGGAGAATTATAAATACATAATCAAATAAAATAAGCTTATAAACAAAAGAGGGTTGTCTGATTTGGGGACATAAACATGTAAACCTGAAGACATTTCAACCAACTAAGACTTGGAGGTATGTAGTAGAAGTAATTTATTAAGAGATAAATTAGTGGGTAGCATCACTAACTGCTCCAGGACAGTAGAAGCTGACTTGTTCATCTGTAATGTGGAGTTAAGATAAAGTTCCATGCGGGGGGGATACCATGGATTAGTTGTGAGGTCACCAAAGTACCATTTATTAAATATTTAGAAAATAATTCAGGATTTGTCCTTTATAAAACTGAATGGTTTGTGTATCATCTTGCTAATTCTGGAAACAATCAAGAGGATATCATAGCTAGGTCCAAAGAGGTCATTATCTGACTGTACTCCACCCTTATCAGACCAATCTTAGAATACAGTGCTCCTTCAGTATATATCTGATGAGGCAAATACAGCAACTAGGGCAACTTCAGAGGTTCCCACCAAAAAGAATACAGTGTGTAATAAGCCTGCCTTATACAGACTGCCTTAAAGCCCTTTCCCTCCTATAGGTTGCTAAGGGGTGATTGATACCTGGCTTATAAGATATCTGCAAATCTCACACTTATGAATCTCCTTCATATTTGTAAGTCAAAGAATACCAGAAATACAGGGTTTAAGGGCCTGCATTTTGTCTGTGACTTAGACAGAACATGCTGGAGAGACAGATGTACCAAAGACTGCCCCTCCCATGGAATAGGCTTCCCCTTAATGTGAACCTGAGTTCATCTATTAACCATTTTAAGCACAACCTAGGCCAGTAGATAAGGAATGGGACATTTACACTGGGTCTGGCACTCATGTATCTTATGAACAAAGGTAGCTTAATAAATGCCTACTGTTTTGAGAAAACTTGGTTTGGCTTAGAAAGCACCTCCCCCAGGTCATTAACCTAGTAACAATCAACAAATCTATGAATCAGTACACCTTTTTTTGTATCCCTTAGTTAGCTTTGTGACAGCAGTTTCTTTGGCAGAGGATAAAGAAATAGTACATGGGTCTTATCTAATACTTGGGAGAGACCTAGCCTCCACTTGGTCCAAATCTTTCTTCCACAGGTATTAAACTTAGTTTACAGTAGGTAGTTGAAAAAAAGTCTTGGAGTTGGTTTCCCTGTGACAGTCTAGAGGTCTTTCTTACTTTAGAAAACCCACTAGCTGATGAGTTCTAGATGGGTAAATACTTGGCTCATTTATTTAAATAACCCACTAGTTGATGAGTTCTAGATGGGCAAATACTTAGATCATTTATTTAAATAACCCACTAGTTGATGAGTTATAGATGGGTAAATGCTTAGCTCATTTATTTAAACTTGCTGATCTTCAATGGAACAATTAGCGTTTGCCATTAAAAAACAGTATCAGTGCAGCTGAATGAAATTAATGTGGCTTATTCTAGAATAAAATCCCACATTAGTAATTTGTTGATAGAGCCTCGTATCGATAAGTGCTTATATAATTTTTTAAATATGTCTTTACCTTTGATCCCTATCATTTTTGAAATCCCCAAAATCCATAAGGACCTACATGCTTCCCCTTTGCAACCTATAGTTGACGGAAGAAATTCCATCTTCTATGCCTGTGCAAAACCCTTGGATAACAAATTAAAACGTTTTAGAGTAGGTGAACCCTAAATATGTAAAGATTCATGGTCCTTTCTTTGAGAATATAAATAATTTAGACTTTAAAGCCAATTATAACTTCTTAGTTGATGTTAAGGATGTATATACGGTTATTCCCCACTAGTTAGGTATACAATGGGTTAGTGATTTTTTATTGAAAAAAGGAGCATCTATGGAAGATATTAGTTTAATTGAAGAATTATTGGATATTATTTTAATCAATAATTTTTTATATTTTGAAGGTCAGTATTAACTTCAGAAAAAAACAAGTTGCCATGGGGTCACCGTGTGGAGCCAGCTTCACCAACATGGTTATGGCAGTGTGGAAATATTTTATATATTTTATCTGTGTACTTATAGGTTCATAGGTGTGTACTAGGCTAATGGCCATGGAGCCTTTACAAGCCTAGCCCATAGGATAACCCTGGCATCGTGTCACCCGACCTTAGTTCCCAGCGCCTCTGTCAAGTAGAGACACTGGAGTGATCCTCAGGGTAAGTTTTCTATTTCCCATCCACTCATCAAGATTTCTCTTGAAGAGGGCCAGTGAGGTGCTCTGTTTGACATGTATGGGACGTCTATTCCATACCATGGTCAGTCTCTGGGTTATGAACTTGTCCCTCCAGCACATTCTGTTGATTGTGGTAATGAGGTTGAGGTCTCTGGAGCGTGTGGTGCGGAGGGATTGGAATTTCCTTAGATGTAGGATTTCTGACAGAGCTGGGTCAGACATGGCTTTGTAAGTCAAGCAGAGATCGCCTTTAAGTAGGCGATATGAGACAGAAAATAATTGGAGTTTTTTTGAGTCTGTCCATATAGGACAAGTGTTTAAGGCCTAGAATCTTCTTTGTGAGGTACTTTTGCGGCCTCTCCAGTTGTTGCAAGTGTCTAGTGAGGTACATGCCAAATGGGCTATTGCACTTGATGATTGGCCTAATGAGGGAAGAGTAGAGGGAGACAATGACCTCTTTCTTAATGGATGCAAAACCCTTAGTAATGAGATGTGCCACATAGAAGGACTTTCTGACCACAGTGGCAATGTGGTTGTCGAAAAAGAGGTTGCTGTCAACCTGTGTTCCCAGATCTCTTATAACGCCTTCTGTGTTCAGTGGACTACCATTGATGTGATAATTCATGGGAACTGGGTTTTTCCCAAAGGGGATGACGACACATTTTTGGCATTGAGCTTAAGGCCATGGTTCTGACACCAATCATTGGTCTCAGTGAGGCCTTTCTGTAGGATGTCAACATCACTTGGGGAGTTAATAATAGCTCCCAACTTGCAATCGTCTGTGAACTTGGTCAGCCAGAGTCCCTTCGTGTTGGCCTGGACTTCAGAGAAGTAGATACCAAACAGGAGAGGACTCAGGACTGAATCCTGTGGGACTCCACTCATGACTGGTTGGCAATCTGACTTGGAGTCAGCTACTTTAACACCTGGGTTCTATCTGTGAGCCAGTTTGCAACCCACCTAGTGATATAGGGGTGCCTAGCTTACTGAGTTTTTCTATAATTCCTGAGTGGGGAATGGTATCAAAGGCCTTGGTCAGATCAATGAAGGGTGTGGGAACCACCTTGCCTTCATCCACAGCTCTGGTGACAGACACAAAGTAGCAGACCAAGTTGAGCAGGCATGATCTACCCTTCACAAAACCAAACTGTGTGAGATCCAGAGTTTGGAGATTCCCTATATCATTGTTTATTAGGTCCATGATGATGCGTATCATAACTTTGCATATCAGACTCGTTAGGCTAATGGGGTGATAGTTCCCAGGGTCTGTAGTTGCTCCTCCTTTGTGGAGAGGGATGACTGTAGCAGTGCGCCATTTGGTAGGGACAAAGCCTGAGGTGAGGCTATGATTGAACAGGGCACACAGGTGAGGTGCCAGTTCACTCTGTAGTTCACGTAGAACACAGCCAGGGATATTGTCAGGTCCAATAGAACCTGTATTCTTGGCCTTGGACAGTGCTGTTTTAACCTGTGCAGCAGTAATACTGGGTGACTGGCAATCTACTGTTAATGTGATGGGTCCTTTGGGAGGGGAGAGAGGGGTAAAGTTGGCACTGAATCTGTCGGCCAGTATATTTGCAATATCTGTTGGCTCAGTACAGAAGGTATCATTGTGCAGTACCTCAGAGCAAATCTGGGTATTGCCATGGAAATTCTTTACATAACTATAGAAGGCCTTGTGGTTGTCTTTACTATCTGCCACAATTCTGTTTTCATAGCTAGCTTTAGAGGATTTGATGAGTGATCTCAACTTTTTGTTGAGGCTGATAAGGGAGTTTTTCCAGTCTTGGGACTTCACCTTATTCTGCATCAGTTTCCTCTTTCTGTTGTAGAGTTTGTTTATGGCAGGGTATCACCAGATTGGCTTCCTATTTTTGGAGGAGAGCGTCTTGGCTCTACTGGGTATGGCGAGATCCATGCATTTGTCTACGTGTTTATACAGTGCATTGGTGTATGATTCAGCGGTCATGCAACTATTCTCAATTTGCATGGGTGCCGTAAAGTTAGCCACCTCTGATTTTAGGAGCCCAAAGTTAGCTTTGGGGAAGTTTTTCATGGTGGTTGCCTTTGCAGGGGGGTGGGGTGGGAGGGACGTGGATTTCAAAGGTGATTAGTTTGTGGTCAGAATTAACCAGGGAGGAGTTGACTATTGGTGTAGAGCAATGGTCACCCATGTTAGTAATGACCAGGTCAAGGATGTGCTACCTCCAGTGGGGGCAAGAATGAGCTGGTCCAGGGCATTAAAATTAATGAATTCCAAGAAACATTGGGCAAGTGTATTGGTACATGAGTAGTTTTCCCAGTTAATGGAGGGGTGGTTGAAGTCACCCAGTATGAAAGTGTTAGGTTGGACCCTAATATTCTCTAGGGTGCTTAGGAATGTGGAGTGTGAGTCTTGTGACATGGTTGGGACCTATAGCAGGCTATGACCTAAATCGCTGTCTTACCCAGTGTTAGCTGCACCTGAAGTATCTCTGATGCTTTTTGTTGGGCTACCAGTCTGGAGGTGTGGGCATCCTTTATGAATATGGAAACACCACCACCTTTGGAGCTTCGGTCCATGCTTTGGGGCTGAAAGGTGTGGAATGAGTTATAGCCTGGTAGTGCAGGGGTGCTTTCTGCTGCCTTGAACCAGGTCTCTGTTACAGCACAAATGTCGATGTTCTCCATTTTAAGGAGTGCTTCGAGCGAGTGCATTTTGAAATTTAGTCTTCTAGCATTGAGCAGCATGACCCTCAGATTGCATTTGTTTGTAGCTGTTACGGTGGTAATTTGGTCTTTTGAACACCGTCTAAAAAAGGCACTATACGGGTGTCAAGAGCCTTGGCCAGTATCCGGAAGCTCAGGAATGACAGATGCAGGCCATCTCTGACAAAGCATCGAGGTCTGTCAATCATGTCATCCCAGGCAGACAGATAATGGATCCCCTTAGAATGACACCAGAAACTTAACCAATTGTTGAAATCAATCATTTTCTCTTTCTACTGTGGTATCATTCTGGGAGATGGAAGGATGCTGCTCAGGCTATGGTCATACCAGCCTGTGCTACATAATCCGAGAACTTCTTTGTGTCTCTTTTCATGTAGTCCAGGGAGGTACGTCTCAGGTCATTCACACCCACATGTACAATGACAGAGTCATATTTGTACCTGTTGTTGAGGGACCCGAGTGCCTGCATTATATGGCAGATCCTGGCACCTGACAGGCAGCTGACTGTTACTTTCCTCTTATTCAACCTAGTGAGTGGGACATCAGTGTGCCTCACTATCGAGTCACCTATGACTAGAATGTTAGGCATGTTGTTTTGCCTTAGGGGCTTTGGTTGAGTGGCACACTGTTTAGGAGATTTATGTGTCTCATGATTAGTGTTGTGTTATGGTGGTTGAGTGCATTTCTGTCTTGGCGGTCTCTGCTGTTTGGATAGATTTTTATTGAGAGCCTCCATGAAGGTGGGTGTGTGATTTGTGTTTTTTATGTGAAGGCAGTGCTGGTGTGTGTTCTGGAGGGCTATGTGTTCCATGTGGCGTGGTGCAAGTGTTGACCTTCTCCTCTTGAGCAGCTATTCCAGTCTTGGCTGGAGAGTGCGTGGCTTACAATTTGGATATATAAGTGCATTTCTCACAAGTCTGAGTGTTGGGAGGTAAAAGGAAAGGGTTGTCAGTGTACATGAGGCAGTTGCTACATTGCCTCAGGATGCCCAAGTTCACCGGGTTAATAGGGGAAAGCACAGGGAACTGACCCTTAGACATGCCTGGAGGGGTGGGCATTAATAATAAGTACTGGAACTGTTTCTTTATGGAATTTTTAGTGCTGGTAACACTTTTGTGTGCTACAATAATTGCTACAAAAAGTCTGGTAAAATGCTAGACTAATAAGCTTGAAAAAGTGCAGTAGAGGAGAGAACTAGCAGATCTAAGCGAAAAGTTGAAGTGCAGATTTGGCACTGCTCATAAGCTTACAACCAGTCCTGGATACAGCAAATCTGTATCTGGACTAGACTAGTTACAGAAAAGGAGGGAAACAAGACCAAACGTGGGCTTTTAAACCAGAAAGTTCGTTTTAAATTCTCGGACGAAAGCTCTTACATTAAAACAGTTTGCAGATAAGTTCTTTGTGTGCAGTTTTCCTTGCCACTACGCCGTTGGTGTTTTTAGTTGCACCTGCTTTTTGTGTTACACATATAGTGAAAAATATACCATCCCAGATTTACTTTAACCAAAGCAGCTTCCTCGATTTAAGAAGAGTCATTAAGGTTATAGGCTATCTGCTCTTTCCACCATTAGGTCAAGCAAAATCTATCCTTATTAGCTATCATCAATTCCTGTTGAAAAATCACATCTTTTCTTAGCTGGCCAATTAGCCTTTGCATATTGTGTTTCCCAGCAGCTGAGCTGGTAAGTGATAGAAACAGATTAACAGTCAGAAAATGTATACATGCAGGGACAACAGTATTAAGCACTCTACACAGAAGTGAAAATACATACTCGTAAACTTGAAGAAGTTTGAACAAACTAAGACTTGGAGGTATGTAGTAGAAGTAATTAATTAAGAGTTAAATTAGTGGGTAGCCTCACTAACTGCTCCAGGAGAGTAGAAGCAGACTTGTTCTTCAGTAATGTGGAGCTAAGATAAAGTTGCATGCAGGGGGATATGCCATGGGATTAGTTATGAGTACACCAAAGTATCATATATTAAATATTGAGAAAATAATTTAGGATTTCTCCTTTTTAAAATTGACTGGTCTGTGAAGATAGGTGAAGGCTGCCAGCCTAGCCAGATAGAATTTTGTAGATAATTCTGTCATTTGTAAATATTAATGTAAGCCACAGGCTTGTTCGCTTAAATATGAAAAGACTGCATTGGATATTGAACTCCAAAAATGTAACAACAGTGCACTCTGCTGTAAGAACGCTAAGTCAAGCATTTCATGACTGTCTTTGATGTCAAAATTCAGAGCCGATATGTCTAGAGGGAGGCATCCTGCCTATTGTTTTAAGACCAGAGTTAATGGCTAGAATTTGCATGTATAAATGTCCTTTATTGCTCTGGTTTCTGACCAGGTGTAAAGAATGCAAATGTAGTTTCTGTTAGCCTGGGAACACCAGAGAAAGTGTGAAGAATGAGGTTGTGTGAAGCAGCTCTGTGTTACCAATTTAAAGAAAAAGAATCAGACTTTTCAGAGGGTCTATATTAGAAGACCGAAGACGCATTCTTTCGAATGGGTCTTGGTTGAACTTAAAAGGCAGAAAATGGAAAATATCAAAGTGGATGTTAAGTGAATTCTTTCCCTGGGAAAGAATTTGCTTGGCCACTTTGGTGCTTTGCTATTTTTGGCACTGTAGTGCGGTCTCAAATTTGGGTTATTTAAGTAGGGGGTGTGGGGATCGAAGCTCCCCACTTAATAAAATGTTAAAATGATTTTTTATTTATTTTTTTTGTTGTTGGAACAGCTATTTTTTTTTCCCTTGGAAAAAAATCGCTGTTCTGACACTTTGACATTGTAAGCTTTCGCTTAGGGTCGATCAATCACCGTTCGCTTTTTTAAGCATTCAGTCATTTAAAATAGACCCAGCTCAGAGCATGTTGTCTTGAGAACATCCAACATCACTAGCACTGCCTGTTTCTATATGTAAGTTATTTAAAACTGTGTTTTCTGTTAGAAATAGCTAGGAATTAGGAATATTAGACTAAGTGTTTTTTCTGTGATGTCAGAACTTTTCTAAGGTATTATTTTAAGCATTTCTTTGTGATCTCTGAACTCTTGACTAGCACTGTGTAGTAAGAAGTATTTTCTTGTGTTTTTATTATTTATTGTTAAATATTTTTGAACCTTTCAACTGTGGCAGTTTTATGTAGAGTTAATTTAAGCTCTAGAGTACATTGCATGTATATATTGATACTGTACCAAGTCACTCTAATAAGCCTTGACTGTTAAGTCACACTTACCATTTGGATAATAATACTGCACAGTAATAACTGGACACCCTTTCAGCAGGGCCTTTGAGTAGCTGATATTAGAGGGTGGTGTCAGCTGGTACTACCTTTTAGACTGGGCAGAAAAGGGACACAGCTGGAGAACCTGTGCCAGCCTTCCCCAGGAGTGTCTTTGTGGTTGTATATAACTCTTATCTCAAAGTGTGTGTGTGTGTGTGTCAGCTACTTGGGCAGGGACACGAAGCACTGGTTGGACAAAGAGGGTGCTGGAAGTTTTAGCTTGCCCACTAGGCTGATATCTGGTCCCTATAGCTGTGCCAGTGGGGAGTCTTATTGGAGACCTGAAGAGAAAGGGAGAAACCAGCCCCAGACTGACTGTAATCTCTGTGTGTTCTTAAGGGAAATTGTACTTTACTGTGTGTGTATTTATTATCCTTTTCCTATATGGATGCCCCTCACTGGTGTTAGTAGTGAGGATTGAGGCTCCTTGAGTGCTGGGCCAGTGCATGGGCATCACATATTAATTGTTTGGCAGTGGTGGGATATCCACACCACATATTAATTGGTTGGCAAATACTAATTGGCTTGTAGTGGTGTGGGAAGAGTGAATTTCTGTAGCTTGTGTACAGTGATCACTGAAGGTGTTTTGTACTCTAAATCAGCCATACAGTGAATACTCAGAGTTCAGATCACAATTGTTTTATTTATTTTGTTAGCTTAGTTAGTTAGGGAGAGCAGGCAGCATGTCAGCAGAGGAGTACAGAAAGCTGACTAGGAGCCAGCTGGCCGAGATGTGCCAGGCTAGGGGACTGCTGCATGGAAATCTGACTAAGGGAGACATGATTGCAGCTTTAGTTACAGCTGGATCAGAAAACAGCAACCAAGAGGACGATCAGACTGGCAGTGGAGATGTACCACCCTCAGAGAATGGACAGCTCAACCTTTCTACAGAGGACTTAAAAATCCATCTGGAGCTAAAGAGACTTGAGTTGGAGGCCAGGTGTTTGGAAATAGAAGCAGCTGAGAGACTGAGATGTCTGCAGGCTGAGGAGAATGAGAAACTGCTATGCCTGGAAGCTGAGGAAAAGGAGCGGTAGAGGCAGCATGAGAGAGAGAGATGCTGACTCTTCACCAGAGTCATGGATGTAATGGGGAAGGGAGTAACTGGACCCCAGAAGCACAAAAAGTCAGTAAATTTCTTTTGCAGTTTAAAGAGGGGGATAACTTTGATAGTTTCATTCATATCTTTGAGAGGGTATGTAAACAGTATGATGTTGACCAAAGGCTCTGGGTATGGATCCTGACCCCCTTACTCCATAGTAAAGTTGTAACTGTATTGTCTAAACTTGCTGATTGTGAATAATTTGATTATACTGCTGTTAAGAATCACTTGTTAGAATGTTTTAAGCTAACAATTGAAATAGGAAAAAGTTTTGTGAGCATAGAAGCAAGGCAGATCAAATTTTGTGTTAATATGCTGCTGAACTGAGCACTTATTTTCATAGGTGGGTGAGTGGATGTCAGGTCACCACTTTTGAAGGGCTGGCAGATGTTATGGTGAGGAAACAAGCCTTTAGCACTTTACCTGAGGACATGAGGATCTGGTTAGCTGATAGACAATGTGCTACTTCAGATGAGCTGGGGAAGAAGGGAGACCTATACCTAGCAAGCAGGGCATCCCTGCACAGGAAATGGACCTCCACTACTGCTCATGGGTCTAAAGTAACCCATGGTGAGCAGAACAAACTGCCCCAACAGAATCTGTCAGTAGCAGGAGAAGCCACTAGTCCAGGTGCACATTCAGGACCTAGGGTTAAATGTTTTGAATGTAACCAGTGGGGCCATGTGGCATACAGATCTCCACTGAGGCAAGGTGGGGAACAAAAGGTGAGAGAGCCAGTATGTGGGGAAGACAAAATGCCAATAGTAGGTTGTCTTGTGATAACACGGGTACCAAACTACCCTCCTGCAGATGTCCTGATAGGGAAGGATTTGGATGAGACAGTACCATGTGTTAATGCAGTCACACGCAGTCAGGCTTTGAGACAAGCATGTGGGTCTGGTAGCCTAGGGGAGACCCAGACAGACCACATACTTGCAGCCAAGACTGGTGAGGTGGTAAATTCAGGGTGGAAGCTATGCTGTAGCAGTGAGACTGAAGGTGAGGCACAGCTGCTTGTGGATACTGATGTTCTCTTGGACAGAGTGAGTGCAAAGGTAGAGGTGCGTAGTAGTACCCAGGCTGACAGTGAGGCACCACTGTCAGAGGATACCAGACTTCCTGTGGAAGGGGCACAAAGAGAAAGTTGAGACAGGCTCAGCTCTCAGACCCTACATAGCAAGGCCTGAGGCAGGTAGCTAGGGAGGCACCTGATTTTCAAGGGAAGGGGGAATTTGTATACTGGGACAATGGTTTACTGAATAGAGAGTGGACCCCTGAGGGAGGGCTAGAAGGTGAGAAAGTACAGCAGTTGGTAGTGCCTAAAGCCTACCATCTGGCACGTCTAGCCATAGCCCATGATATTCCCTTTGCAGGTCATATGGGCATAAAATGTGCCAAGAGACGTATTATGCAGAACGTCTATTGGCCTGGAATTTCCAGAGATGTAACAGGATACTGCAGGACCTGTCAGCCATGCCAAAAAGTAGGCAAGGCAGGAGACAAGGTGAGAGCTCCTTTGATGCCTTTGCCTGTAATTGAGGAGCCATTTCAGAATGTAGCTATGGATATTGTGGGGCCTCTGAGTACCTCAAGTTCCACAGGGAAAAAGTATATCCTAGTGGTAATGGATTATGCTACATGATACCCTGAAGCAGTGGCTCTGTCCTCTATTGAGGAAGAAAAGGTGGCAAATGCTTTGTTAGAGATTTTCAGCAGGGTAGGTTTCCCAAAAGAAGTACTGACTGACAGAGGTGCCAATTTCATGTCAGACCTGCTGGCTTGTCTGTGGAAGTCCTGTGGGGTGAAGCACCTGAAGATCACCCCCTACAATCCCCAAACTAATGGTCTTGTTGAGAGGTTAAACTCTACAATCAAGTCCATGCTACATGCATTTGCAGACCAGTTTAAGAGGGCGTGGGAAAATATTTGTTCCATCTGTTGTTTGCTTACAGAGAGGTTCCCCAGGAATCCACAGGTTTTGCACCCTTTGAGTTGCTGTATGGGCATAGGGTGAGGGAACCTCTAGATTTAATTCGAGATGAGTGGAAAAGTGAGTGTGACTTTCACAAGAAGTCTGTTGTAGCATATGTCCTAAACCTCAGGACAAGACTCAGGGAACTCATGGGCTTGGCCCCAGAGAACCTGGCAGAAGCCCAACAACAGAAAAGGTGTGATATGACAGGAATGCTTAAGCTAGAGAGTATGCTGTGGGGCAGCAGATAATGGTTCTTATTCCTGTTAGACACAACAAGCTGCAACCAGCTTGGGAGGGACCCTACAAAATGGTAAGAAAAGTAAGTGATGTTAACTACATGTTGGAACTGCTAGGCAGGAGGCAGGGGCACAAATTGTACCATATTAACATGATAAAACCTTACCATGATAGGGAGGCTCTTGTGCTGAGCACTTGCAGTAGATTGTAGGAGGAGTCTGAGAGAGATCTGGTGATTGATCTCCTCTGTCTGGCTCGGACTGACACCTCAGTGTAAGGGGTAGAAATGTCCCAGCAGCTATCTCCTACCCAAGTTTGAGACATCCAAGCAGTGTTACAGGAGTTTAGAGACATGTTTACTGGGAAACCAGGGAGTACCCACCTGGTGCAGCACCAAATGGATACAGGACCCCAAAGGCCTATTAGGCAGGCCCCTTATAGAGTGCCTGAGAGAGTCAAACAGAGTCTGAGGGAGGGATAAAGGAGATGTTGGAACTAGGGGTGATTCAATAGTTCAGCAGTTCCTGGGCCTCCCCAATGGTGCTGCTGCCAAAGAAGGATGGCAGCACCAGGTTCTGTGTGGAGTACAGGAAATTAAATAGTCACACAGAGTCAGATGCTTACCATATGTCTAGCACTGATGAGGCCCTAGAGCAGCTTGGTGGGGCTAGAGCAGCTGGGTGGAGCTAAGTATCTTACAACCATTATTCTTACCAAGGGTTACTTTTAGGTACCCTTGACTCCCAGTGCTAGAGAGAGGTCAGCCTTTGGGACTCCTTTTGTCTTGTATGAGTTCACAAAGATGCCCTTTGGGATGGAAAATGCCTGCAACTTTCCAGAAGGTGGTAGATCATATCCTAGCAGGAGGGTTTGCCCTTGCTTAACTAGATGATATTGCTATCCACAGCCATTCCTGGGAAGAGCACCTTCAACCTGTCAGGGAGGTGCTGGGCAGACTACAGAGGGCAGGGTTGACCATTAAGCTGAGCAAATGTCAGGTGGGTATGGCAGAGGTCTCCTACCAGGGACATAGAGTGGGGAGTGGTAAGATCAGGCCAGAACCTGCCAAAGTAGAAGCCATTTAGGCATGGCCTGCACCTGGTACCGAAAAGCAGGTGAGGGCATTCTTAGGGACAGAAAGTACTACAGAAAGTTCGTTCCCAGTTATAGTACCATAGCTGCTCCCCTCACAGACCTGACAAGGAAGAAGAGAGCCAGCCAGCAAAATGCCAAGTTGCTAAGATGGAGCCTAGGGTTGCAAGCATATGATATGTCAGTGCAGCACTGCAGTCGGAATAGCAATGCCAACGTAGATGAGCTCTCAAGACAGGGAATGGGGTAAAGTATACTCAGCTAGACCTAACCCTCTCAAGCAGCCTTTCTCAAGGGTCACTTGAAAAACTAGCTTGAGTTCTCCAGGGGGGGAGATATGTGAATGCTGCCAGCCTAACCAAATAGAATTTTGTAGATAATTCTGTCATTTGTAAATATTAATGTAAGCCACAGGCTTGTTCTCTTAAATGTGAAAACTGCATTGGATATTGAACTGCAAAAATGTAACAACAGTGCACTCTGCTGTAAGAAAGCTAAGTCAAGCATCTCATGACTGTCTTTGATGTCAAAATTCAGAGCCGATATGTCTAGAGGGAGGCACCCTGCCTATTGTTTTAAAACCAGAGTTAATGGCTAGAATTTGCATGTATAAATGTCCTTTATTGCTCTGGTTTCTGACCAGGTGTAAAGAATGTAAATGTAGTTTCTGTTAGCATGGGAACACCAGAGAAGTGTGAAGAATGATGCCATGTGAAGCAGCTCTGTGTTATCAATTTAAATAAAGAGAATCAGACAGCTCAGAACATTTTGTCTTGAGAACATCCAACATCCCTAGCACTGCCTGTGTCTATATGTAGGTTATTTAGAACTGTGTTTTCTCTTAGAAATAGCTAGGAATTAGGAAGATTAGACTAAGTGTTTTTCTGTGATGTCAGACCTTTTCTGTGATATTATTTTAAGTATTTCTCTGTGATCTTTGAGCTCTTGACTAGCACTGTATAGTAAGAAGTATTGTCTTGTATTTTTATTATTTATTATTAAATATTTTTAAACCTTTCAACTGCGACTGTTTTATGTAGAGCTAATTTAAGCTCTAGAGTACATTGCATTTATATAGTGATACTGTACCAAGTCACTCTAATAAGCCTTGACTGTTCAGTCACACTTACCAGTTGGATAATAATATTGCACAGTAATAATTCAACACCCTTTCAGGAGGGCCTCTGAGTAGCTCATATTAGTGGGTGGTGGCAGCTGGTACTACCTTTTAGACTGGGGAGAAAAGGGACACAGTTGAAGAACCTGTGCAAGCCTTCCCCAGGAGTGTCTGTGTGGTTGTATGTAACTCTTATCTCAAAGTGTGTGTCAGCTACTTGGGAAGGGACACAAAGTACTGGTTGGACAGAGAATGTGCTGTAGGTTTTAGCTTGCCCACTAGGCTGAGATCTGGACCCTAAAGCTGTGCCAGTGGGGAGTCTTATTGGGGTCCTGGAGAAAAAGTGAGAAATCAGCCCCAGATTGACTGTGATCTCTGTGTGCTCTTAAGGGAAATTGTACTTTTCTGTGTGTGTATTTATTATCCTTTCCATATATGGATGCCCCTCACTGGTATTAGTGGTGAGGATTAGGTTCATAGGTTCATACTAGGCTATCTGCCCTAGGGAATTTATAAGCCTAGCCAGAGTATGTTTGGCTTTCACCACCCATTTTAAATTAATTTTGCTATGCCCTTTTTCGAGGTTAGTATACTGTGCCTCTGTCTAACAGTGACATAGAAGTGATACCCAGGGTAAACCTATGATCTTGCATCCACTCATCAAGATTCCTCTTGAAGAGAGTCAATGAGGGACTCTGCCTAACCTGGACTGGGATTTTATTCCAGAGTGAATGGATCCTCTGGGTTATGAATCTGTCCCTCCAGCATGTCCTATTTATTTCACTGCTGAGGTTCAAGTCTCTCGAGCGCGTAGCTCGATGGGATTTGGATTTTCTGAGGTGCAGCATGTCCATTAATTCCGGGTGGACATGGCTTTATACGTCAGGCACAGATCGCCTCTGAGCAGGCGGTATGCCACTGAGTAGAGCTGGAGTTTCTTTAACCGGGCAGCATATGGCATCTGTTTGAGCCCTTTGATCCTCTTGGTGAGGTACTTCTGGAGTATTTCCAGTTGCTGCCGGTGTCTGGTAAGGTACATCCCAAAAGGGGCATTGTACTCAATTATGGGCCTGAGGAGGGATGAGTAAAGAGGCACGATGACCTACCCTGATCTAGATGTGAATCCCTTCATGATTAGGTGGGCTACATAAAATGTTCTTCTAACCACTTTGGCCACGTGGTTGTCAAATGAGAGATTGCTATCAACTTGGGTCCCCAGGTCCCTAATTACTTCTTCTGTACTTAATGGATTACCACCTATGTGGTAATTTGTGGGCACTTTGTTTTTGCCAAAGGGGATGACTATACACTTTTTGGCATTTAGCTTGAGGCCATGGCTCTGGCACCAGTTGTCTATTTCTATGAGGCCCTTTTGGAGGATGCTTTTGTCGGCTGGAGAGTAGATTATGGCGCCCAGTTTGCAGTCATCTGCGAACTTGGTCAGCTACAGTCCTTCCATTTTGGCCTGTACCTCCGAGAAATATATACCGAACAAGAGAGGTCCCAGGACTGAGCCTTGTGGGATGCCACTTGTAACAGGTTTGAAGTCTGACATGGCTCCAGCAATTCTAACCATGTGGGTTCTGTCCTTGAGCCAGTTTGCAACCCATCTAGTGACATAGGGGTTTATATTTAAGCTGGTGAGCTTATCTATAATGTCCAAGTGGGGTATTGTATCGAAGGCTTTTGTGAGGTCCAGGTAGGCTGTGTGGACCACCTTCTCCTCGTCAATGGCCTTGGCGACTGTTTCAAAGAAATCGACCAGGTTTAAGAGGCAGGGTCTGCCCTTAACAAAGCTGAGCTGGGTAGGATCCAGTGTCTGTAGGTCCCCAATATCTTTATTTATGAGGTCCATGATGATCCTTTCCATAGCTTTGCAGACCAAGCTAGTCAGGCTTATGGGGCGATAGTTTCCAGGATCTGTTGAGGCCCCACCTTTGTGGAGAGGGACCACTGTTACTGTACGCCACTCTTTGGGTACATATCCTGTAGTAAGGCTGAGATTGAACAGTAGTTTTATGTTTGGGTTTAGCTCTTCTTGGAGTTCATATAGGACGCAGCCCGGGACACCGTCTGGTCCCATTGATGCTGTGTTTTTTGCTTTGGAGAGGGCAGCTCTTACCTGAGCATCTGAGATGTCAGGGGGGCAGCAATCTGCTGGGATAGATATTTGCCCTTTTGGTGGGGGTTTGCTGAACCTGTCAGCTAGGATGTTGGCAATGTCTGTGGGTTTGGTGTATTTTTAGTCATTTTGGACTAATTCTGAGCATATCTGGGAATTCCCACCCAGGTTCCTAACATAACTAAAGAAAGCCTTGTGATTATCCTTAGTGTCCTGTGCAATTTTTCTCTCGAAGCTGGCCTTAGACGATTTTATGAGTGCCCATAGTTTTTTGCTAATACTGATAAGAGATGCCTTCCCTTTTTGGGATTTTGCTCTATCATGTAGTAGCTTCCTCCTTCTATTGTGTAGTTTGTTTATGGCTGGGGTCCACCAGACAGGATGTTTGCCTTTAGAGGATTAGGTCTTGGTTTTATTTGGGATTGCATGATCCATGTATTCCTGAAGGTGTTCATAGAATGCATTTATAAAGCATTCTGCGGTCTGGGTTGTATTTTCCACAGGCTCAGAGGCTTTGAAGGATTCCACCTCGGTTTTGAGGAGTGTGAAATTTGCTTTAGAGAAGTTTTTCACTGTGGTCTTCTGGGCAGGGGGTGGGGTCAGGATGTGAATATCCAGTGATATTAGTTTATGGTCTGATCTTACCAGTGAGGGTCACTTGGTGAGGTACTTCTGGAGTATGCTGTGTGGACCACCTTCTCCAGACTTCTGGTCTGGAGCATAGAGTCCCCATGTTGGTGATGATCAGGTCCAGTATGTTTTCCCCTCTTGTGGGAGTGGTAACAAGTTGTTCCATAGCATTTGAGTTTATAAATTCTAGGAACCTTTGGGCTAGGGTGTTGGAGCTAGAGTAATGCTCCCAGTCTATGTTTGGGTAGTTGAAGTCACCCAATATAATGGTGTTTGGATAGACCTTCATATTTTCCAGTGTTCTCAGGAAGGCCGAGTGGGGTTCCTGGGCTTCGGAGGGTGGTCTGTAGCAGGCTATAAACTGGAAGGCAGTTTTACCCACTGTTAGTTGCACATGGATAGTCTCTGATGCTTCGTGCTGTGCCACCAACCTGGAGGTGTGGGTATCTTTGACGAATATTGATACTCCCCCTCCTTTTTTGGTTCGGTCCAAGTTTTGGGGCCAAAAAGCATGGTATGAGGTATAACCTGGTAGTGCTGGGGTACTCTCGGGAGCCTTGAACCAGGTTTCTGTTACTGCACAGATATCGATGTTCTCCGTGCTAAGGAGAGTTTCGAGTGCGTGCATCTTGAGGTTTAGATTTCTGGCGTTGAGTAGCATTACTCTTAGTTTCTTATCCCTTGTGATACCTATGGAGGTGGGTTTGTCTTTTGAGCCTTGCCTAAAAAAGGCACTATGGGGGTAGCAAGAGCCTTTGCCAATATCCGAAAGCCCAGGGGTGACAGGTGCAAGCTGTCCCTAGCGAAGCATCGTGGCTTGTCGAGCATGTCATCCCAGGCTGACAGGCATTGGATCCCCTTTGAATGACACCAATACTTAAGCCAATTGTTGAAATTGATCATTTTGTCTTCATATTGTGGCATCATTCTTGCTGAGGGTAAGATGCTACTCAAGGTCAGGGTCATACCAGCCTGGGCTACATGCTCAGAGAGCTCCTCTATGTCTCTTTTCATGTAGTCCAGAGAGGTACGTCTCAGGTCATTCACACCAGCATGGACAATGACTGAGTCATATTTGTACTTGCCTTGGAGTGACCTGAGTGCTTGTGTTATGTGGCGGATCCTAGCACCCGACAGGCAGCTCACCATGAACTTCTCCTTGTTCAGCCTGGTGAGCGGGACGTCAGTGTGCCTGATGATAGAGTCATCTATTACAAGTGTATCAGGTGTGTTGTTTAGCCTTAAGGGCTGGGACTGTTCAGCACACTGGCTTTGTGAGCTATGTGTTGCACGTGTTTTGTTTTGGGGTAGCGGTTGCTTGGGTGTCTGCTTTGGAGGTCTCTACTGCTTAGGCAGATTTTTATTTAGAGCCTCTGAGTATGTTTTTGTGTGTTTATGTGTTTGGTTTGCTGTCGTGGTAGGTCTATGTGAGACTGGAATTGTAGTGAGTTTGGTTTCCTTCTCCTCCTGACTGGTTATGCCAGTACTGAGTTGAGAGAGCTTAGCCTCCAGTTTGGCCATATGGTTGCATCTCTCACATGTGTTGGAGTTTGTTGGGAGGAGGAGAGGGTTGTCTGTGTACATGAGGCAGTTGTAACATTGCCTCAAGATTCCAAGATTCACTAGCTGGACCGGAGAGGAGATTGACAACTGACCTTTGGACATGCTAGAATAGTATTGAGAATTCCTTTATAATTGAAAAAAAGGGCCAATGGGGAACAAGGTACTCTAGGGGAGTTTGTGAGGGTGTAGTGCTTTTCATTTTTTAGTGCTGACTTAGTGAACAAGTGCCAGGCAACTTAAATGCAATGTGTTACAGGTAACTTAAATGCAGAAATGACAAACAGTAACTTTCTTTCAAGTGAAACAAGGAAATAAGTACAGTAAGCAATGCAGATATCACTAGGGATCCACAGATATGCTGAAACCCCGCGTTTTAGGTGAAATTATCGTTTCAGGGAAATAACAAGCAAACAAACAAGAAGCATACAAACAAAGCTAGATTCAGCAGGCCTGGATCTAGTCTATGCTACAGCAAACAAGGTGTACCAATTTCAGTAAGAAGCAGTTCAAATATGCAGGCACTATAAGCCTTTAATCAGAAATTCCCAGCTCAGAAGGGCAGAGTCCAACCTCTCCTTCCACAAGAGTGCAGACCACGAACCCTCTTAATGTAAAATAACTGGCTTGAAGCCCAAGTGCTTAAACCAGAATTAATACACTTTTAGAATAACAGACACGGAGCCCTCAATCAGCAGTTCCCAACTTAGAAGGATGTAAGCTACCTGTTCTGCCACTACAGTGCAGACCACAAACCTTCTTAATGTAAAGCAACTGGCCTGAAGGCCAAGTGCTTAAACTAAAAGGCTTAGAATGAGTTACACCAAGCAGTAATAAATACAATTGAGTACTTTTAAGATGACGCAAAAGCAAAATAAAGTAGGAAGAAACACAAATACAGTAAAAGCAGATCATTTTTTTTTTTTTTTTTTTTTAAGTGGAAAGAGAGAAAGGAAAGAGAGAAAGGAGTAGCCGAAACTAAGCTGATTGGCCTTCTCAAATGTTCTCCCTGTACTGGGTAGAATGAGGTAATGACACTAGACTGGGAGGAGGGTCCCAGATCAAATTTACACTAGGGCGGGATTGAGGCTCCTTGATTGCTTGGCCAATGCACGAGCATCACATGGTCTTTGTATCATCTTGCTAATTTTGGAAGCATTCAAGAGAGTATCATATCTAAATCCAAAGAGGGGATTATCTGACTGTATTCCGCCCTTATCAAACCAATCTTAAAGTACAATGCTCCTTCAGTATATGTCTAACCAGGCATATACAGTAACTAAGGCAACTTCAGAGGTTCCACCAAAAAATAATATAAGGTGTAATAAGCCTGCCTTATGCAGACTGCCTTAAAGCCCTTTCCCTCTACTCAGTCTCCTATAGGTTGCTAATGGGGGATCGATACCTAGCTTATAAGACATCTGCAAATCTCCCACTTATGAATCTCCTTCATATTTGTCAGTCAGAGAATACCAGAAATACAGGGTTTAAGGGCCTGCATTTTGTCTGTGACTTAAACAGAACATGCTGGAGAGACAGATATATGTACCAGAAACTGCCCCTCCCATGGAACAGGCTTCCTCTTAATGTGAACCTGAGTTCATCTATTAACCATTTTAGGAACAACCTAGACCAGTGGATAAGGAATAGGAAATTTACACTGGGCCTGGCATCCATGTACCTTACGAACAAAGGTAGCTTATAAATGCCTACTCTTTTGAGAAAACTTGGCTAGGTTTAGAAAGCCCCACCCCCAGGTCGTTAACCTAGTAACAATCAATGACTCTATGAATCAGTACACCTTTTTTGCATCCCTTAGTCAGCTTTGTGACAGCAGTTTCTTTGGCAGAGGATAAAGAAATAGTACATGGGTCTTATCTACTGCTTGGAAGAGACCTAGCCTCCATTTGGTCCATATCTTCCTGCCACAGGTATTGAACTTACTTTACAGTAAGTAGCTGAAAAAAGGTATTGGAGGTGGGTTCCTTGTGACAGTCTAGAGGTCTGTCTTACTTTAGATAACCCACTACTTGATGAGTTCTAGATGGGTAAATGCTTAGCTCATTTATTTAAATAACCCACTACTTGATGAGTTCTAGATGGGTAAATGCTTTGCTCATTTATTTAAACTTGCTGGTCTTCAATGGAACAATTAGTGTTTGTCATTAAAAACCAGTATCACTGCAGTTTCTTCAGTTTAGTTTCTGCAAGTCTTTTGGGTTTCTAATACCATGATGGGAATGGGACCCTATTCCTAAGTCAGGGTACAATTAAAGTTCATAATCTTAGGATTGTTTCACTCTTTGATGTTAACCAAAAGTTCTCTTCTTGACACCCACAATATGCCCAGAAATGACTGCTGTAATTCATACAGAGTGAGTGTGTTGGTAGCATATCTAACTATGACTGTAAATTCATTTTTATCAGGCTTGTTGCTCCTACAACTATTGGAACAGTCTGTGTATCTTTCTTCGACATTGCTGTCATTCTGCCTGCAGATCTTTGTATTTTATGACTTTGAGTCTCTCTGCATGTGTGACATACCGGGTGTACCAATTGCAATGATCAATGCTGCTTTAGTCTCATTTTCATGGACTGCTATATCTGGTTTTCTCACATATATTTTTGAACTACTGGTAATGCATAATCCCATATGTTGCAAATTTTATCATTCTCTATAAAGCTTTGTGGTTCATGTTTCCAATGTTTCTCAGCTAGTTCAATATTATAATGTTTTCACAATTGCCAGTGCGACAGTCTTCCCACATTATTGTGTCTTTCCATATACAGGCCCTCTGCTGTGGGTATATCATGTCCACCATCAAGATGAATGACTGTTTGCTGTCCCTTTTTTACAGAACCTGCATTTGTCTGTTTCTCACACATGTTCAATGGATTTGTTAAACCAGTGTGTCATAGTCCACTATCCTCTGCCTCCATTAGTAGCATTTTTGTCTTTTGGCTTCAATTCACCTCTCCTTAACCATTCCTGTATTAAATATTGGTCAATATGAGGCTATTCCAGGAGATCTCTGTACTTGCAACCTTATTTATGGATTTTCCAAATTTCTTTCCTTCTCATCTGATCCATTCCCTTATATTCTTTCATTTGCTTTTTTGGCACATTCAGTTGCTACCTGATTTTCGCCGTCTTCTCGTTCGATTTCCATTACAAATTTGCATTGAAATGCCTCTCCTAAACTAAGCAAGGGTGTTATCTTAGACTTCTTTTCCTTGTGTTTTAAAACTTTCACCATGTTTGGATCTGCTGAGGTCAGCAGATAGATATGTTGTCCAGTGATTGCAGAGCTCTACATATAATCAATTTTGAGGGGGGCATACCTCTGTCAGAGTGAGGAATATATAATTTTGATATACACTCATTTTCATTTATCATTTGATAAGCATGAAGCATGTTTCCTATTTTTCTGTTAAACTGATCCAATATTTTTTGGGGTCAATCAAGCATGCCAACACTGTAAGTTAGAACAGGAAGAGTAAACTGGCTTTAAGCTTGGACTTTATTCCTAGATGTCAAGGCAGTTTTCAAAATTAGTTTTAATTTTCTGAAGTGTTCTTACTGAATTATATTTTTATTTGTTCGTGTTTTGTTGCCAATCCTTTATCTATTCCCAAATGTTTATACACACCCTCCTGCTCGCATTCTTTTATATCACATTACTGTCCCAGAGTAATATTTTCTTGAAGCTGCAGCAGTCCTGTTTTAAATGTTGCTTTTGCACATTTATCAAGACCAAGTGACATTCTTATACCATCTGATAAAGTTTTAATAATTTGTAGTTGTTCAATAAACTCCTTGTATGTTGAAATATACAATTTTACATCATCCACAAGAAGTAGATGTGATGTCTTTAAAAGGTTGTTTTCTGGAAGCCAAATTGTAACTATAGTCTAATCTGTAAGTAAATAACTTAAAAGGTTAAGGGCAAGACAAAACAGCAGTAGTCACAGAGAATCACCCTGGAATATCCCCCTTTGAATTTTTATCCCTGGGATAATAATTTACACTTTGTCATGGCTCAACTACTAAGTGGTTTGCCACTGTTTCATGGTCATTGTAATGTAATTGATCAATGTGGTGTGTATCTTGCACATTTGTAAGCATTCCCTTATCCATAAATGTGGAATACTGTCAAATGCTTTTTTGCAATCCTTCCATGCCATACTCAACTTCTTCTCCTTTTACAATTCTCTATTATGGCTTTATTTAGCAACAAATGATCCTTTATTCCATATGACTTTCTTTTGTTACCCTTTTTTTCTACTGACATAACTGAATTTTTTCTAAATGACTATAAACTCTGTCTGCATCAATTCCAGAATATCGCTTGTATATTGTAAGGAGGCAAGTTATTGGTCTATAGTTTTTAGGACAGCTTTAATGTTCACTCTTAAGAAGGAATATTGTTTTTCCTGTTGTTAAGTAGACTGGTGTCTGCTCAGGATGGGTATATAAGCAATTCTTATTCAGGGCTAAATCTTTGTGTAAATATACTAATGCTTTTACCCAGAAATTAGGTACTGGGTCTGGGCCTGGAGTTTTCAAGTTAGGAACTTTTCTTAATATTGTCACAATTTCTCTGACCCTAATCTAGACTTTTAGTGTTCCATCACTGAGGTAATGTTTATTGCAATTTCATCTTTTTCTCTGTGGCTATGTGAACATGGAAGTAAAGGTGTTGGAAGTAAATGTCACCCACAGTGAGAATATTGGGGTACTTGCCCCCACAATAAGTACTTTTTAAAAACCTTTTTATTAGGTTGAAACTTTTGACAATTTTTTTGGTCCAGTTGAAGTTTCAACCAATTGAAATTTGGAGGCATGCAGTAGAAGTAGCTAATGCATTTGGAATATTAACACTGGAGGGGGAACTGGTTTTCTATGTCCCAACTTGGATTGAATTGAACTACTGAAATAGCCCTATGCTTCCCCGTGTTCTATCATCGCTTTGAGCTGTGAGGTAAACCTGGGCAATGTACCCATTTACAGCAATGAATTAGAGACTGGCAAGGTCAAGGTGAGCAAAAACTGTGCGGACAGTACGGAGTGTAAAAGGTGTGGCTATAATTTAGTTATTTAATGATCAATGTAGCTGGACAGCAAAACACTGATAGTCAGTTATTCAAGTAGCATAGTTGCCTGATCTGCATAAATCTCTTCTTTTTTTGTAGTGTGCAACTGTATTATAAACTTGGAACAACTGTAGCTTGCAGTCAGCTATCAGGAATTCCTTGCTCTCTCTCCTAAAGACTTCAACAATAATGTCATATTCCTGTAGCTGACTGGCATAAAATGATTGCCCTTGAAGCCAGGTTACTTCTTAGCAGAAGTTTAAGAAACCAGTGAACCCTTTTAAATTGAAAGTTTGTCTCTAATATCAGAAATTTAAACAGCTGTTTTATCCCCATGAAAATTCCAGATCTTGGATTTCCTGGACTTTTGTCAGAGCAGTAGAGCACAGATTATTTCTCCAGGGCATGTTTTCTAAGTCCTCTGTTTTGGCTTTTAGGAGCTGGATAATAAAACATTTTTGTCATGGTCAGCATGGTTTCTTGTACTGTGGTTGAACATAAAGTCACTACCAATTTCATATAGTTTATCTACCCACTACATTTAGCATCTGCTTTGTTCAACATGTTGATTTCAATTAGCTGTAGAGTATCTCTCAAAAGCTTATATGTCAGTTGTGTTAAATTATTCAGTGTAGAATCTACAGAGATGGGAGTTGAGCATGTAGCCTGACCCACACAAGTTATGCAACTAAAACTATTTGTTGGATGGTTTTCCATTGTAATATGCTGCAAACTCAGGTGGCCCAGTGGTGCAGGGGTTGCATTGTTGCTTCACAGCAAGAGATTCTCCAGTTCAATTCTCAGCTGGGGACACCTTCTGTGTGGAGTTTGCATGTCCTCTCTGCATTCATGTGGGTTTCCTCTGGGTGCTCTGGTTTCCTCTCACTTTACAAAGACATGCGTCTGGAGCATTTCTCCCTGGGCCTCTGCTGAAAATTAGCTTTATTCCAAGTTGGACTTTCCCAGTAAACAAATGTAAAATAAATAAAATTCATAAACCAATGACCAAGTTCAAAGTTAAAGCAATTAGAGAAATTTCAAGCTGTCATGAAAGCATAAAATATAGTTTTAAGAAGCATTAAATGTTTAAAAGTGTTTCTTGTGGCAAGCATTTCCAAATTAAGCTGGTAACATGGCAGTACTAGCTCTTGACTTCAGCACCTTGACGCTCAGAATACCATCTCTGTGGCTTCATTGAGTTTGAAACAGTGATCTGTGTAGGCCCTTTGGTAGTATCTCCTGCTGAAGACACTGCAACATCAATATCCTGGATCAGCTATTGCAGACAGAAACTGAAAAGTATTTATATTTTCATATAATCATGAAATGCTATAGAATCCAAACCTGCCAGCAACACAAAAATATTTATTACTAATTTTATTTTATTTTATTCTTTTTTTAACTCTGAATGCCATCATGGAGCAGGCATGTTGACCTGGCCTTATTTTCTTGGAAAGCTACTTCTTACCCATAATACATGTGAAGGTCCATCTAATTACAGTGCCTTAATCTATCTTGACAGATCACACTCCCATTCACACAGAATAAAATCATCAACAAATATTGTTAAAATTGAGAAGTCCCAATAACAATTAAGTCAGTTACTTTTTTTGCAGTGACCTTTGCACAGTTGTTTCCTGCTTTCATGATGACTGGATGAATGGCAATTTGCCAATAAGAGAAATCCCAACCCCACCCCCCCACCCCCAAAAAAAAGTCTTCATGAAAAAAACTGTTTTTAGTGTTTTTAGCAGGGTACAAGTCTCCCTGCACCTCCTGATATGGGAAGTACAATTCTCACACAGCCTAAATAATATGATTAACTCTATGGTCACACTGTAAGGGGAAAGGTGCCAAGCAACAGGAAATGGCACTAAATGCCTTCACAATTCCTTCCCTGACAATGCTTTTCAGTGGAGATGCCACCATTGTCTGGGAATCAAGTCTCAGGGAGCTGACAGCTGGGGACTTGCTTTCTTTGAGCAGTAGTGTAGGCTTGTTTCCTACACACATGTGACACCATCTTTAAGGAGTTCTTGATAAAAGATAAATGACTATAATAGCGTGGCATTTCAGGTGCTATTTTCCTTTCCTGAACCAACCACTGTGTCATATTTCCTAGCTTGCAAAGCTTAACTAATTAGTGAAGTTGTCATCTATGGTTATCAGGTTTATTCACCTTCAGACTACAGAAGGTTTAATAAGTTTATGACACCAGAGGAGGAAAAGAATCGATCTACATCACAACAGAGTCAGAGAAACGTAAATTCTAAACATGAATAACATTATGACCTAAGTAAGTCTGAAAGAACAAAAGAGATCAACAGGTGCCTTGCTCTGTGTGTTTTCTCAGTGGCAGAATACTTTCAGATGTAATAGGAGAAATTATGTTAAGTGTGTGGGGGATATATTCGTAAAGAAAGTGCTATGAGATTTCAATCATCCCCAACATGATATGCACTGAGGAAGCTGACTAGAAGAATATGCCACAGAGGGGAGAAAATGTTAAGTACTTTTTTAATATGTGATAGTGTAGGGATAATTCTCTATAAAGGGTCATTTTGAGAATAGGAAATGTTGAGTTTTTGTTGCAGTTGCCTTTTAATAATATGTCCTTCTCTGGTCAAAGGTATTCTCAGTTATCCATCTTGGTATACTCAAAAAATCAAAAGTAAACCCAAACAAGACTTTCCAAGAAAATACTGGTATACAATACTTGTCAATAATTTCCCTTGGGAAAGACATTTGCTTAGTCGTTATTCGATGATTAAAGATCGGGGCTGTCACATCCGTTTTTGATATGGCTGTGGTCATTGCTCATATTCAGAATAAATTAATGTATATGAAATGATCTTGAAGTATCAATTCCACCACCCCTCTTGGCTATGTCATAGTTAGGTGTGACAGGGCTCATAAAGGTCTAGGAAGAGAGGTGTTAATGGGTTCTCCACTGAAATCTTGAGACTTGCTTTGCTGAGTGCTGAGATACAAAAAAAAAAAAAAACAAGACTGAAAATGCAGAAGAAAGAATATAGAAGATCACTTTTTTCTTTAAACTAGTTTTTGCAGGGGAGCAGGACTCTCTGCATCCTCCCACACAAACCCAAACTTATATATTCCAGCTCTGAGCCTGTCATATCTATGCGAAAAGTGAATATTCTGAGAAATGGCAATCTCAGTCTTATATCAAGCTCCACATCTTGGGATTTGGCAAAGCAAATTACAAGGTTTCAAAGCTTACCGTGTTAATTCATAAAAATAATCAGCTGCTACCCACAATGAGTTCATCTAGTGCCATATTATAATATAGGCCATTTTAATTCTGCCTATGGCCCGCAACTCCAGGGGGATTCGTGGTCAGCCACCCGGCATGCTGCTGCCCAAATCATTTACTAAAATTAAACAGTTTTATTTAAAGGAGTTATGTTTTGTTCAGCACTGCTAATTCATTTGAGTTAGTTTTTGTACTGATTGTAATAGCTGCTGACATTATAAGCACTTGTTTAATTTTTTTCTAGTAAAAAATAAAGCATTTAAATTCTATCCTTAGTATTTTTTTATTTATGCTTTGGTGAGTGTTTGCATATGCACAACATGGATCAGTGATGCTGTTACATAAATAATGACTAAATATGTTTGTGCGGGTGGCTGAACTCATTCTAAAGTGGGTTTCAGACAAGGCATGATGAAAAAACAGATTATGAAAGTTAAGCTGGGCTTTTTTCTGCTGGGAGTAGTGGGATTGGTTGAAAGTAAAATTTCTTAATGTGGCTTTCTTTAAGGAACACAAGAACTATATATTTCTGGAGAGGCTAAGTGACTGAATAAGTTCTGAAAAATGTAACATATATGAACTGTAAGGATACTCCCTAAAGTATGAATAAGTCTGTAAGTCTAATAGCAATTTCCTTGTCTTAGACTTTAGCTGAGAAGTGATATGAAAAGACAATATAAAGGTTATAGGTATGAAGAAGTGCACACTGTATGTTTTGGAGGACTGATTTAGAGTGCTTTTGCTTGAAATTTTACTACTGAAAGTATGATTGCGTTTATCTGCATTCACCTTTCAGTGGCTTGCACACTGCTGATGTGCCATTCAGTGCTATAGTTAGTAGCTTGGTTCATTGGTTCGTACACGGCTAACTGCCCTTGCGAGCCATTTTAAGCCTAGCCAATTATCCCTTGTTACACTCAAACCCTGCACTTTGTGTTTATAAGGCAAACACCTTAACCATTAGGCCACCCTCCCAAGTTTGTTGCATAATCCTATTACTAACAGCTTGACCTTCTTATTTTAGATAATTTGCATGTCTACTGTCAGAGCCTTTCCACCTTAACCATTTACAACTGTTGACCAGGAAGAATGAATAGCTATTTCAGTGGATTTACCTGTCTTCAGTCGAGTCACCCTAAAACAAGTTATGTTTCATCAACTCTTTTGTATTGAGATACATACCTGTCTTACTATACCAACTACATGGTTCTGCAATAGTGAGGCATGTGGAAAAACCTCACTGCAGTTCAGTGCCAACGATGCTAATTAAGTCACTTCAATATCGGTAAACCAAAATGAAAAGAAATAAAATAAGGCCACTTACGTATGTAAACACGTGACATAGTATAAAATAGCATTTCATTGCAGTGTTTAATATGACCGATTCTTCTTCTCTTTCTTCTTCTTGTTGCCTTTGCAGTCCTTAAGGCTATCCCTCTTTTTCCCCAAGAACCAAAATAAAAGAAACAATGCAACCTCACTACAGTATACATTACTGTATGCAGAACTGGAGTACAGTTTGTAAGTTCAGGTGTTAGTCACTGGATAAATCAAGGCTAGTCTTGGTGTAGAACAGACTACTAAAAGAAGTACATCCTCACAATCTGGACTGAACCATTCGATTCATACTGCTTGCAGTTAGGCTGTACTCATGTTATCTTTGAAAGTGTTTCTTCAGCTTATTTCTTTGATTTTCGTTTCAGAACTGAACTCAGATAATTTGATACAGGTGATTACTGATGAAAGAGATGAATATATGTGGAGTAAGGAATCAGCCTATACTGCTCCTCATATAGTAAGCTATTCATTTTCAGGGTTTCAGAGTTTGACATTACCATCTCAAGTAACTGGAACATTTCATAATCAATTAAACTGTTTCAGAAAAAGCTTATTAAGTTTAAAAACCTTCAGCAAGATAATGCGTATTTGAAAGAGTGCATTTCTCGGGGAAGAGTTTACAAAGGATTAAGAGTATGGAAATTTCCCAATGAAATATCAGAAGATGATAGCTTATTGGATGAACTGATCACTGTCTTCAATGAATGTGGCTGTAAGATTATAAGAACCATAATGAGGCCCAGTGAAAAGGAAATAACTAAACTGCTAGATGAGATACATCACTTGGGCATTTCATTCAAGTGGGATATATTATTTGAAGTGAGATATCATGGCTGTTGTAACTTGTTTAAGTGTGTTGATAACTTGTCAGATAAAGCCAAAAATAAAAAAAGCAATGAGTTCCTTAGGGACAAGGTAGATTATAAAGAGGAGTTAACCTATCCAGTACCAGATGTAGAAACTGTACAGCAACCCTCAGAGGTTAATTCAGATAATTGAAGCTAATTCCGGTAATATTGAGAGCTATGACAACAACAGAAATGTTTTTAATACACAAGCAGATACAGAAGTTAATAGTATGAATACTGAAAATGATTTTTTAGAACCTATATAGTTTCCCTCGCCAGCGTTCTGAAAGAACAGCCCTGAGGGTGAGAAATATGAATTCAGGGAACAGAAGGAACCGTGTGTATCACAATTCCAGCGATGTTCACGAGAATCATTCCAAGAAGTGCAGGTATTACCCGAGACCTTCACAGAAACAGAAGGTCTCTTGGTCAATTTTGAAGACATTGATAACAATTTAGCTTGTTATGTCAAATCTCTCTTAAACAAGTCAATTTCCATTGTGAAAGACCACCAAAGATTTAAGAACTTTAATCATAGCCAGATGACAATTGACAAAAGGTATTTTAATTTTCACAAATGTTTTACATTTGTTCCAAAATTCAGTTATGATATAGCAGATATTTTAATAGATCTTAAGCTATATATGAGGAAACTGAATTTTAAGATTCTATTTCATGATAAACCCAGTAATATGGTGGAAGTGAATATTTTTTTGTAGAACCAACACATTTAATCTACCTTTACATTCTACTCTGCAACTATTTGAAAAATTCTGTGAAAAAGATTTTAGAAAATTGATTCAAAAATAGAGAACTACTACAGGTTTCAATTTGAAGAAAAGTGAGTTCTGTTTAATGCATTAATTAATAAAACAGTGTGATGTTAGGATAATGAAGCCTGATAAATGTAGTGGTATGGTTTTAATGGATAACATGGATTATATAGCTAGCATGTATAACGTTCTTAATAATGAGTTACAATATACCAGATTATCGAGGAATGAGATTAACATTTCCTATCACAAAACTGATTTATATTTAAAGGATCTTTTGACCAATGTGAAACTGAATACAGTCTATATAGATTTTTAAATGTTGATTATCCTATAATGCCTGCAATATTTGGGATCCTGAAAATCCACAAAATCTTTGATGACCCACCTTTGCATCCTATTGTGGCTGCAGCAGGATCTAAAACCCTACCATTAGCCATATACATTGTCAGCACTTTAAAGCATTTTTAAATAAATATATTTTAAGAGACTCATGGGATTTTATTTTAGCCAAATAAAGCAGGAACTATACAAATAAGAATGTTTGTAGTCACAATTGATGTAGTAGATCTTTATTCTTGTATATGGAAAAATATAGGTATACATTGGTTTCGAAAAACTTGTACTGAAAGTAATATCCTGTAAAATAGAGAAGTGAATACATTTTTGAATCTAATGGAAATGCCCCTTCATAATAATGTTCTCTGTTTTGAGGCTGAATATTTTAAACAAGTTGCTTCTGTTGCAATGGGAGCAGCATGTGCCCCCTCTATGCAAACCGGGGACTACTGGGGACAACATTTTGTTTATAAATTTAAGTACATGGGTCATATAGCTACATTTTTGCATTTTCTGGATTATATATTTTTGATATGGAAAAGCAGTGTATTACAACTTGAAAGTTTTATAACATATTTAAATTTAATTTATAATTTATTGAGGTTTACCTACTCATATTCTAAAGAAACTATCAATTATTTGGATTATTATTATTCATTTACACTGGTGAAGGATATTCATCACCAAACGTTTAACTCTAGATTGTATAGAAAGCCCATTTTTCCAACACTTTTTTTTAATATATTTTACTAGCAATCATCCTTTGCACCAGAAAAAGAGGCTTGTTAAAAGGCAACATGGTGCGCATTTCCAAGATTGTCTCAGAAAATGATCAAATTTTAATAGAAATGTTTATTAGCCAAGGCTATCCATATAAAATGTTGAATGAAATTAAAAGTGAGATATGGAAAATGTAAAGAAAATTTCTACCCAGTAATAGGTAAACATTTAGAAAGTGGAGAGATATAGGTTCATAGGTTCATAGGTTGATACTTGGCTATCGGCCCTAGGGCCTATACAGGCCTAGCCATAACAATTCCCTGGCTATTTTTTCCCACAGTATTTACTTGCCTGGACCACTGTCTAGCAGTATAGCAATATAGAATATTGGAGTTAACAGCTATGAACATACAATGGTCATTAAATATGGAAATGGTAGTAATGTTATTAGACAAATAGTAATAACTGAAATTGATTGTGAATGATCCCTGTACTAGTAAGGTTTTAGACAGTAACCCCCAGTTTATATAAGCGACATCTAAACCTTAAGGAAAAGTTTGAAAGAGGCAATACCTATTAACGCCCAGGGAAACATAATAAGGGAATGATTAACTGTGGAGCATGTCAACATTGTAAATATATATTTGAAGGTCAGAATTTAAAATTAGAAAGTATTAAACATGAGTTTAAATTGCACCGCACATATAATTGTAACTCTACAGGAGTAGTATATATTGCTATTTGTGACTTTTGCCATGGTTTCTATATTGGCAAAATTGAGTGCGCTTTAAAAAAAAGTATTTATGAACACTATTATGATCTGAAAACTTCAAATGAGAATAATACTGTTTTTAAACATAAGTTACACTGTAAGGAAAATAAGAAGTTGTATTTTTTATTCTGGAGCAAGTTTTTCCTAGTTTGACGGGGGGGGGGGCTGGGAACATGGACTTGAATACTGGGAACTGCTTTGGCAGCTCAGGTTAGATGCAAGTTCCCACCCAGATCTGAATGATGCAGTTTCACTAAGCTGCATGTTAAAAATGCATGCAGCTAAACATTAATAGCTTTATGGCTAGCCTATTTTTTTTAATTAAAATCTTTTTAATTGATTGTTAAAGTCTTTTATAAGATATTTTTATTGAGTTTTTCACATTTATATAAATGTTACTAGTGTTAATAATGTAAATGTCTAATCATTGCATGATTTTTTTATTTGTTAGAGGTCATATGACTTCCTCCAAGTTGTTCTTTGAAAAACACGTGCAAGTTTTTAGCGAGTAGTTCTCATGAAATCCAAATAGCATATGGGGACGAAAGGGCTTAATTACAATAAATGCATGGTCTGTCTTTTATCAGTTTTTCTGTCATTGCTTTATGTGCTTCCTGTTTTAGACTGGGTTATACCTCGGGTTGTTTTGGTTATAAACCAAGACTAAAAACCCTCCACAAAGAATTGATACTAATGGATGTAAGAAAAAAGTCTTGACGTAGAACAGACTATTGAAAAAGTACACCCTTACAGTCTGAACTGAACCATTCAATTCATACTGCTTACAGTTAACCTGTACTCCTGTTATCTTTAAAAGTGTTGCTTCAGTTTATTTTTTGGGTTTTCATTTCAAAACTGAGCTCAAATAATTTGATCACTGATGAAAGCGATGAATATATGTGGAGTAAGGAATCAATGTATACTGCTCCTCAAATAATAAGCTATTTTGCATCACACAGAGACACACACACACACACACACACACACACACACACACACACACACACACACACACACACACACACACACGCACATACAAATAAGCGTGCACATGTACAGACATACAGACACACACAAACACACATGCATGTGCAAGCACAAACACAGACACACACACACACACACACACACACACACACACACACACACACACACAGACTCACACACACACATATACGCACAGACACACATACATTCACATGTGTAGACATACCTACAGACACAAACATGCGCATGTGCAGGCACAAACATAGACACATACACACACACACACACGCATGCATGCACACACGTGCACACATGTGCTACTACTCTCATTCTCCAAATGCACTTTACTTTAGATTTCCCAAAAGAGAATAATTAAGACTGCCTCATTGTTTTTCTGAAAGATTTGGTCATAACATGCTATTACTTTCTGTACAAACAGCAATATTTTTAACAGGAAGGCTCTGTTCATTGTTATTTTTCATTTTTGCATTGCTTGTTAATAACAGCCATTCTTATGTTAGATCATTTGCCATGTTTCCTTTACATATTGTGATTTTTTATAAAGCCGGTATTTGGAAAGTCAGTGCTCAATACAGTATTCATTGGTTTTACCACACTCAGAAGAGATGTTGTCCCTGTCCCCTTCAATAAACACATCACACTGAATGACATTTGACGACCTTTATTAAGCTTCCATAAACATAACTCTGTTAACCAATATTTATTAATTAAAACTGAAATATCATATAGTTGGTATTGATCACAGCATAAACATCCAATGTAATGTTAACTAGGACAGCGTGACCTCACTCATCCTAACCCAGTGAGCAGCGTCCATACCTCCACTCAGTTACTTTACTTATGAAGCAGTGTCCCATCACTCACTTCATTTACCATTTATTACATTACACATTCAACCAAATAAGCAGCATCCTCACCTCCGCTCTCTTATTTTACTTATGAAGCAGCGTCCCATCACTGACTTCATTTTCCAGTTATTGAATAAAGCATCCAACCAAATAAGCAGCATTCTTACCCTGCTCACTTATTTTACTTATCAAGCAGCTGCCCACCACACACTTTTATTTCCCACTTACTGAATTAAGCATCCAACAAAATAAGCAGTGTTGTTACCTCCGCTTGCTTATTTTACTTATCAAGCAGCATCCAGCTGCTCACTTTCCTTTCCCAACTCATTGAAATGAACATCCAAAATCAAAAGGAGAACAAAAGAGGGCATGCCTGCCCCTCTTCTCCACCCGCCATCCTGACCAGGCTGTTCCCCTTCTCTCCTTCCAGTTTTCCAACAACCTAACCGCCCATTAAAAGGCATTAAGCCAAACATCATTCAATGTAATCCATCCTCTCTAACCAAACTGAATCCGTCACTGAATCCGTCATCACCTCCCAACACCCTATAACATAAATAGCCACAGCCGCCAATTACCTAACCAGCTGAAATTAAACCACTGTTCCCTCTCTAGTGCTAAAGTAAGAAACCATAACCTCATAACCTAGCATAATCTCTGTAAATATCTAAATTCTCACTTACCTAACTACCAATAGTAGCTTCACAATGATTCCCAAGTCATTACCTGCCTAAAGTACCACCAAGACACTAAACACACACCATGTGAAACCACGCAAGAACAAGTGCACACCATCCTGCCTAACTGCAGCCTTGTTTTACTACCCAATGTACATCATAATGTCCAAAATGAAATTTACTTTCCAAATCAAAATAGCAATCCTACCATCACACCAACTCCCAATATAAACATGAAAACATTTACGGTCATAGCAGTTTCTGACTAACAAAACACCGTCCAAATGACTCCAATATATCCATAAAAGACAATGCCGCATGAGCCCAATAGACCTCCCTTACCAAATCCAACCCTCCCACCACAAGATATCTTGTCAATAGCCAATGTCTGCCAATCTTCACACTATCAAACTACCCCAAACCTTCAAAACAATGAACCACCAACCAGGATTAAGTTCAAATACCCTTGTCACCCATTAACTATACTACTCACAGCTAACTCCTCCTTGACTAACTGAACTGCTATACCTTGTTCCCAAGCCAGAGAAATAACCAAATCTTCCCAGCAAACTCCTTCCTACTAGCAACTGTACAACAAATTTAACCAATATGGCGATGCCCTACCATATGCTTTCCTTATAACAGGTGCCCCAAAATCAAGCAACCCAAATTTAATCACTCTAGCAATGCCCTACCCCAGTCCTTCAACCAAGATTTAGTAAGTTCACATAGCCTTGTCACCTGTGCCACTATTCTACTTTCAGTTAAATCCTCCTTAACCAACTAAATTGCCTTACCTTGTTCCCCAGCCTGACAAATTAAATCCCCCACCAAAATTCTTCTAAGAGGCAGCTGCAACACATCTGGCAGTGCCCTACCCAACAAGCCACAAACCAACCCCCCCCCCCATATCATACCTACTCCCTAACACCTCCTGTCACATTTGCAAGCAAATGCAAATCCCCAGGAACAACCCGTTTAACCATCTGCTGAAAGACCATCCCTCTGAAATGCACCAAAAGGCACCAAAATGGTAAAACAGTACAGCAACTTATCAACCCTCCCGAAATTATCCGAGTAAACTGGCCAACCTGCCAGTCCTGTAGCCCAAGAAGCTGAACAACAGCCTCACTCTGCTGCTTGTCCTTAGCCTTCCCCTCAAAGCTTACTTCCTATGTTGTTACCTTTTTAACTGGTAAAGAATTAAAACATGGCCTACATGTGCGAGGAATCCCAAAACAATGCCTTTCTTAACCTTATAACGTCTGCATAGCCAATGAGGCACACAGTTCCTGACATATCCCCAAAACCCCCATATACCTAGACTGCTTCATCAAACCCTACCTACTCTTACCAGTCATACATATGCCAAACCACCTCCTATCATCCCAGTGTTCAAGACAAATGGTGCTCATTTCAAAGACCATCACCTGATGTGACATTAGTAGAACCTGCTGGAGGGACACATTTGTCTTTCCAAAGATACCACACCTTTGGAACAGCCTCCCACTACATGTCAACAGAACACCTCACTGGTCCTCTTCAAACACAATTTGAACAAATGACTGGGTAACTGTAAATTCACCCCAAGGGTTACAACCAAGTCCCTCTTAGACAAGAGCAATAGGTACGGCACGTTGAAGTAAGGGTTGAACTTGGCTTGCTTCCAAGGGCCCTAGAGCCCTAAGCCCAGTATCTCCCTATGATCTTACAATTGTGTGACTCCATCCCACCCCAAACCCCAACCCTCAACACTGACATGCCGTAATGAACAGTAACTATAATAAAATACCTGTAACCTCAAAGTGCAACCCTCCAGCAACCAGAACTTCCACCCCAGCATAATCCATTACATTTGAAATCTACATCCTTCAGGCCCATAACTGTTGCTCCCTTTATGCTCCTGCATGTGTCACCTTGGTGTGTACCACTCTAGCAACTGGGATATCCACAGCAACAACCTGCTTCCACCATCTTCAGGCTCACTGCGTAGCACTACAGCAACTAAAATGGCCATCACAGCACCATCATCTGCCAAAGAGAAAGCAAAAGTAAATCCCCTGAAATGCATTATTAAGGGTTCCACCTTTTACCCATTTGTCCCACATTGTAGCAGCAGCATTCCTCATCTTGGTAATGGATGGATAAACAGTCCAAGATTACAGAGCCTGCAGACAGCATCCATGGTAAGGTAGAGGCTTTACCTAACATAACACCCCATACCATTACCAGACAACAAAACATCATGTTCCTCGAAGTTCTGCACTGAGAAGGTATATAACACACTGTATTAACAAATTAACTCCTATGAATAATAAATGGACAGCATCATATAATTTCATTAAAAGGCCTATTTCTATAACTAAAATTATCACATTACCATCCTGTGAGTTTCCTAATTAAAATTGCAAGTGTGCCATTAGTAAGTGCTCCACCCTTTCCTCACCTTGACGATGGAAGGAAAGCAATCAGGGCAAAGAAAATTAAACCATTCCATCCCTTCCATAGATTCCTCTTAGAAATATCCCACCAAAGCATGAATAAATACAGCCGAGATGCTTACCTCTCACCTGCCTGATATTTTACCAATACCCTCTTCAATGAACTACCATGCCTTCCCAGAAACCACACAACTGTAAAACTACCCCGGATAAAAACCTAACCCTGAACATACATGAAAACCCATACCATTAAGAACTATGCCACATGTTAACCCCATAGCCAGGTCGGTGGGGGGAGCCTGCCTGAAATCCACCCACTGTAGACCACAAATGACCTGTGTGAGTGCCCTGTACTTAACAGATGACAACCCTGCCCACAGCTATCCACCAAACAGGGACCAATTACAGCAGAATCAGGGACAAACCAAAGCTAGTTAGGATCATCAGAGACAGGTTTAAAGTATTGCATTTACAGTTAGAGAGTGGCTAAAATAACAATAAATGCACTGCCAAGCCTTCATGTAGTGACTGCACTCATGTTTCCCCATGAGAGCTCTCAACCAATCAGGAACAAATCTCACTGGAATCAGGAACAAATCCTGAAATAATCAGGGACAAATAGGGATATTTAAAATATTAGCACTATTAACTTGAAACATTGACAGAATAAGAGAATGTGAATTATTATACATTTTCTGAAATAAAAGAAGTCTATAACTGTAATTACTATCATTATTTATTAAGTGCAATTCTCTACCTTTTCTCCAACAGTCACCAATTTTAAGAGGGATTAACAAAGACAGACCCAAATTTTCAGTCAAAATCCAGGACATCCATGAAAATCAGGAACAGTTGAGAGGTACCTCTTAGAACAAGAAATTTGGACAAAAAACATACAGTATTAACTGTTAGTCGTAGCCACTTAGGTTGATAGACTAAGAAGTTTGCATTAATATGAATCTTCGGAGGGGTATTAAATATAATTTCAGTATTCCATAACTCAGGCCAATCATCTGAAGCAAGGCATACCTCTCAAACCCTTAGTAAGAAATCTGAACCAAGCCTGACAAAATGGGGTACAAAGACCCAAAATAGATACAGCTTTAGATATTGCCCTTATAAACTTAAAGTCATTAGAATAGTAGGGTTTATGGTAACCTTTTTTTTTTTTTTTTGAATTAATCTCAAATATCATTATTTAGGGACTTGCCAGAAAACACAGACTTTATGCGGAATAGACCAGAAACCTGAAACGAAGCCTGAACACCCTGCGAAATCTGGACAGTTAAGAGCAACACTCCCCAAAACAGTCAATCATGTTAGAGGGCTAGAATGAGTATTTCTGTATTTCAGTCAACAATATGGATCCATTCCTCTCAACCTCTTACAAGAGGACCAGAGGGTACCTAAATTAGGTAGAGAGCCAAAGCCCCCAGTAGTGACAGATCTCAAAACACTGCTCTTGGAAAATCAGCAAGCTGCTGGAATAACAAAACTGGAGGTAGCATGCCTTGCCCACCAACTAATGACTCTGAATCTGTAGTATTCAAACTATGGGCTGAAAGTAAAGTCACAGCTCTCACAACATTGTTAATTGTGCTATGCACTTTGCTATTAAAGCCATTGCAATGCAATTTTCTTTTACTCATGAACAGAGCACTGGAATAAGAAGCTGAAGTAGGAACAACAAACAAAAAAAATTACTGCCTAACAGCTTCTAATTCCAATGAGAGATGACAAACGGTTAAAACAGCAGTATTTCCCAGCCTGGTTGCAAAGGAAGGGGATATCGCCAGGCAACTACTGAACTCTGTACATGAACTGACCATTATTGCCATAACAAAAAACCATAATGAATGTACTTCCAAGAAGAGAATATGCTCTCCCTATCATTACACTTTGCTCTTCACACAACACCTGTTTACTTCAAATCATTGAGAACAACTCCTCCAATTTATATGTCCCACTGGTAACAGACAACACCACTGCATCACTCTAAACCAAGTACGATAGCTGGCTTCCATATCACTGTCACTTTTCTTCTTGGAACACTCAGTTTTAAAATATTTTAAAAATATTACTTGAGATACATTGTCCATTACTTCTCAATAAACATAGATGCAAAACTAGAGGTTATTCTGTCAGGGATAGTGTTGGTCCACAACCTGTCATAAATCAATCAAGTTTGCCGTATTTTTAACCGTAATCTTAACCTCATGAAGGAAAGACTGATAAGTGACCCTATGGATAATCCCTTACCCACCCCAACAAAACACTTATTAACAGCCAGTGAGATGTAGTCTGCTATAAGCCCAAGCATAATCGCATTTCATTACTCAACCATGATACCCCCAACCCACACAACCCCAAAACTGAATGGACATGCAGCTTATAGGGGCAGGGGGAAACATGACTCTTGTATGCTTAGCACTATAACTCCCAAAACAATAAACATCTCACCACACCTCTTGCCAGGGAAAACAACACAACTAACTAATACCCCCTGCCGATACCCAAATTCTACAAAAAAAACAGACACACACACACACACACACACACACACACACACACATATATATATATATATATATATATATATATATATATACACATATACATACATACAGACCACTTGTCACTAACCAGTACCCAAAGACCTACCTTTTTCCCCCCAGGAATACCTACAGGTCGTCATGGGCATTCCTTGGCTGAGGAAGTTGATGCCAAAATGTGATTCATTACCCAGTTACAGTTGCATAAAATCCCTTAAGCCCCTCCCTACCCATACCTCATTTTCTCCCAGTCATCCCACATTCACATTAACCGTTTCATCCCCCTACCATCTTAATTCCCACTACTATATCTATCTAACCCCCATCCGCAGATGCCCCTGGACAAATTGGTTTGTTACCAAACCTCATTTATTGTGATGTCTCCATGTGGGTACAACGATGGCATCTTAAAAAAGGTGTGATATATGTCAAAAGCAAAAGTAATCCATCCCATATAAGACAAGAGTTACACACTTCTCTGCCTGAATAATGTAATTGTAATGGAATATCTTACATTTTCTATGGAGGGTCTCAGCAAAGCAGGCCTTTGGTCTTATGAAACATATAAGGCATCACCAATCATGAGGCAGAAAGTCAAAGCTGACTGACACACAGCGGTTGGACTGGCAGACAGCTGAATGAGGGCGATGGCCAGTGAAACTTATTTAAGAAAATCTGTACTTGATTACCTCTGAGTTAAAAGCCATGACACTGTGGCACAGCAAAAAGGGAAGACCTGCCAGTCTACAGATGCTTGCTGTAGGGTGCGCATAAAATCAGTGCATAAAAAGTTTGTAAGAGTAAAATTAAAAAAAACATTGTTTATGCCAAACTTAAGTTTACATTGAAAGATGCAAAAGAATAGCAGATGGTGTAAAAGACCAGAAACCAAATACAAAATGCTGTCAACCTCTGACCAGCTATACTCTGTTGCATATTGTCTACTCAGAGGCTATCTCTGCACAACTTACAAGGCCATGTCAAACCCAGAGCTGTTGGACATGCTACACTTAAAGAAATTCCAATCCCTCAGAGCCATACACTCCAGCGATCTAAACCTTGTCATCACGATGAACAAAGCATGCTGGAGGGATAGGTTCCTGGCCCAGAGGCTCCCCAGACCCTGGAATAGACTGCCCATACATGTCAAGCAGAGCGCCTCTTTGGCGCTCTTCAAAAGGAAACTTGACGATTGGATAGGAGATAGGAAATTCACCCCGGGGATCACATCAGTCGTCCTGCTAGACAGGGGTCCAGGGAAGTAAATATTGTGGGAAGAAATAGCCAGGGAATTGTTGTGGTTAGGCTTGTATAGGCCCTAGGGCTGATAGCCTAGTACCAACCTATGAACCTACCTATGAAGGAGACCAAAATGACTACAGATAAATCCAACTGCAAACTAGGAGCCATAGTTGAGTCCCCAAATGATCTGGACATCCTACAGAAGGACCTCACTGAGACAGATGCCTGGTGTCAGAGCCATGGCCTCAAGCTCAATGCCAAAAAGTGCATTGTCATCCCCTTTGATAAAAACTCTGAACGCATGAACTACCACATAGGCGGCAGTCTACTTAATGCCGAATGTGTAATAAGAGACCTTGGGACCCAGGTGGACAGTAGTCTCTCCTTTGATAATCACATCACCACAGTAGTCAGGAAATCCTTCTACGCCTCCTCACAAAAGGGTTCTCATCCAGGAAAAAAGAGGTAATTGTTCCCCTCTACTCGATACTCAGACCCATTATAGAGTACAATGCCCCTTTTGGAATGTACCTCCCAAGACATCTGCAGCAGCTGGAAAGGCCACAGAAGTACCTCACAAAGAGGATTACTGGCCTCAAACAGATGTCCTACACTGACCATCTCAAAAAATTCCAGCCTTACTCCGTAGCATATCACCTACTCCAAGGTGATCTCTGCCTAATATATAAAGCTATGTCAAACCCAGAGCTGTTGGACATGCTACACCTAAAGAAATCCCAATCCCGCCAAGCTACATGCTCTAAGGACCTAAACCTTGTCACCACAATAAACAGGACATGCTGGAGGTATAGATTCTTGTCCCAGAGACTTCCCATACTCTGGAACAAGCTACCCATCTATGTCAAGCAAAGTTTCTCATTAGCACTCTTCAAGAAAAATCTTGATGAGTGGATAGGAAATAGGAAATACACTTCTGTGGCTTTGCTCAACAGGGGCACAGGAGAATAACTTTCTTGGGTGGCGTAAGCCAGGGAACCTTGTTGGGTAGGCTTACTTAGGCCCTTAGGCCAATAGCCTAGTACCTACCTATGAGCCTATGAACAAGTGTAGAAAAAGCAAAATGAGCAGAGAAAGCCAGATGCTTTATTCAGGATTTTCAAGAATAAGTGCTTTTGTTCCTAACAGGAACTTCGTCATAATGTAAAAGGGCTACATACATCACTTCCTAATGTACAGACCTCCTTAAAGGTGCAGTTTAATAAATACATTATTAATTGTATATTAAAGTTTTTTTAAGTGATCCCACTTTTATTGTTTCTGTTCTGAATATTCAAGTTATTTTGGTGTGTTGGACTGCATGGTTCGGGACTGTGGACACCATGTGAGCCGCTTTTAGATTGTTTTGTTGGTTTGAACTATTGTGAGTAACCAACCCCAATGTTTTGTGTGCCTTCTTTGGTTGAATTGGTATAATATAGCAGAAGCCTTATTAACATCCCAGTATACCATACCATTCATTTTAAGCAAAGACAGGTGTAGCTTTCTTACTACGAAATGTGCTTTGCAACCCAGCTGCAAAAGTGAAAGTTATGTATAACACTGTCACTCTGTCAGAAGTGTTTCACAGTGCAAATCTACATCAGGGAATTACTCAAATGTACTCCATGCCAGAACTTTCAACAGTCTCACCCAGCATGATTGTGTTTGTTTTGTACTTTGATATTGAGGTTTCCACAACATGAATGATTTATTGCATTCAAAAAGGTGTGCTGGGGCGGAGCCTGATGGTCAACTGAGAGCAGTGAATTTTGAGAGCTCCATAAGCTAGTATAATGATATAGGAAAATTGCATTGTTTTCAAGTTTAAAACATCAGAAATCTATAGATAAACTACTAAACTACATAAATATCAATTTTGGTGGAGATAAACAAAAATGTTCCTGTCAAGTAACTTGGAAATATATTGAGACACTGAATATGAACAACTCAAGGAAGTCTCATCTAGATGCTGCTTTGAAAAAAGAACTGCAATTGATGACATCTACCTTACATTAACTATCTTTGAAGATGGATGGCTTTAAAAATGACTTAGAAAACCTCAAATTAAATTCTCAAAAACAGACTGATATTCTTAAGGAACTATTACAGCAACACCATACAAAAATAACAAATATAGAAACTTCTCTAAATGACATTGAAAGGAGACTCAAAGAGGAAGAATTCCAAAAAGAATTTCTGCTTAAACAGAATACATGGCTACTTAACAAAATAGATGACTTAGAAAACAGGGAAAGGAGAAACAACATAAGGATCTTTGGCCTGCCTGAAAACACTGAAGAAGAAGGCATTATTTCATTCTTAACAACCTGGATTCCTGAATTTTTAGACTTGAAAGAGAGACTTTCATTTGGAATTGAAAGGGCAGATAGAGCACTGAGAAAACCTGCTTCTAACTCAACAAATACTCCACCTAGATCCATAGTTAAAAAAATTCTTTCATTTCTGGACAAGGAACTAATATTAAAATCTGCTTGGAGAAAATCACATTTAAAATACAATCAAAGCCTGATAATGTTTGACAATGATTATTCTTCCAGAATACTAGAACAAAGGAAAAAAGTTTGGCCAATAATAAAACTGTTGAAACAAAATAACATTAAAGCACAGTTAGCCTTTCCAGCCAAGATAAAAATACTTTTTGCCAATGAGATGAGAACCTTTAATGACTTAGAAGAAGCTACTATATTCATCAAAAACAACAACATAGTGTCTATCCCAGAAGAAATGGAATGGATGGCCCCTACTCTTAAAAGAATAAAATAAACAAATCATTGGACTAATGCTAGAAAGAAGAAACAAAAAACTGATGCTAAAATAGCTGTCCCAAAAAAAAAAATAACTCTTACAACTGTATCTCTCAAAATATCAACTGATATGGTACATCACTTGTCATCTGTTTTTATTTAAAAAAAGGAGGGATTCTTTTTTTTTTTCAAATATTTTATTGATTTTCAAAAAGACAAAACATAATTTCTACTAGAATACAAATGAAACAAAAGACAAACTATATACAATATGTACATATGGCCTATATGAAAAAAATGAGAATATCTTAGGTTACAGAGAGGTAGTTACACATAACAAAAATATCAGTGTAATTTCTCCAAGTACTAAGAAGATGTGGAGATTTTTAAAGTCTCGTTGAGAGAAAAAACTTTCTTCCAAGGACTGTTGATCCATTTATTAGGGAAGATTCTTGTTTCTTTTACCTTTGTTTCCATATATATTGTTTCTTCTAGTAGAGACATAAATTCTTGAAAGTTGGGTTCAGATGAAGTTTTCCATTTTCTTGTAATACATTTTCTAGCAATTGCTAGTATAGTCAATAGTAGATACAAATTATTTTTGCTCATAACATTTGTTTCAGTTACATTCAGAAAAATCATGGATTTAGTTAGTGTGAAGGAATCTGAAAAAATAGCTTGGAGGAAATTTCCAATCTCCTCCCAGAATTTTTTAATTTTGATACACTCAAAAAGTATATGAATCCAATCAGCATTACAATTCTGAGAACACCTCCAACAAAACAATTGTTTAGAAGAGTCCATTTTAGCTATTCTATTGGGGGTGTAAAACGCCATGTGTAAGAATTTCCCTGAAAAAATCTTCCAAGCTTGTAGATTGGAAGTTAATTTAATAGAATACAATAAATTAATTTTGTTTTCAGAGGAAAGGTTAATCTGATGACCTTTAGTAATAAAGTTCCAGAAGTTTTGTTTTGGATTAACTTTGCAGATTATTAAGTTTTTATAGAGCATTGATGTTAAATTAGACCAATTATGATTATTATAAATCATTTCTTGGATAATGGAAATTAATTTTGGTTCAGAACTAAAGGAGGAATTATTGATTATTCTGTATAACTTTTGAGCATGAAATAAAATGCTTTGAAATATAAGCCAAACTAAATTTGGAATATCAAAGGTGTTTATTATTTGTTGTATGTTTAAGACTAAAGTTCCTAATACAATCATGCCAACAGGTAATTTTTTTTTAGTTCCCAATTATTTATAATGTTTTCATGTAATTTGTTGGGAATGTTTTTAGTTATTTTGAAAGGAATTAAGAGTTCCCACCATAATTTAATGTCTAAGTTTGAGTTTATGAAAGATCTAAATGAGTTATAATTGTAGTTTATGAAGACTGAGTTGGTGGTTTTCGAAACGTTAAATTGTAAATTAAGACATAATATTTTCCAAAATTTATTTATTTGATCATTTGAAAGAGTATTTTTTGTGAGTTTATTCTCATTTAAAAAATAGAAATATGAAGGGATTTCCAAGCTGATGAAATTTGTGGGTCTATCCAATTGAAAACTATTTTGAATATAGAAGCCTTAATATATGTCTCTAAGTCTGGAAAATTAATTCCTCCCATTTCCCAGGGTCTAATATGACGAGCATAGGCTATCCTGTTTCATTTAGGGAACCAGAGAAAATTTAAAATAATTTTATTTATGTCTTGTAATAATTTTTTATTAGGTAGCATTGGAATGGCTTGAGCTATATAGTTTATTTTTGGTAATAATACCATATTTATTAATTGAAGTCTATCTTCAAACTTTAGAAATAATTTATTCCATTTGTCAGTGAGTAGTTTTATGATATTTAAGATTTTTTATAATTTGTAGATAGAGTGTTATTAATATTGTCACCTATAATAATTCCTAGGTAATTTATAGAAGAGACCTGTTTTCCTATTAAATGAACTGGACTTATGAAAGAATTTTGTTTTTTATTTAAATGCATATAATTCGATTTTGATTCACTTATACATAAACCTGAGCTATCAGAGAACCTTTTAGTCTGTAGATCTAACTCTTTAAGAGATTCTTGTGAGACACTCAGAGTTAAAAGTATATCGTCAGCAAAGAGCATGATTTTGGAGTTAAATTGATCATAAATGTCTATACCTTTAATTTTTTGTGTTTTGACGTAATGTAATAGCAAATAATTCTATTGCAAGAGCGAATAAAATGGGCGACAAAGGACAGCCTTGCTTTGTACCTTTGAGTATTTTAATGGGTTCTGAAGTAAAAGGGCCTAGTTTTACATACACAAGATTATTTTTATATAGATTTTTTTTATCAAAGTAATGAAATGAGATGGAAAATCAAAGATTTCTAAAGCTTTGAAGAGATAATCCCATTTCAGCATATCAAAAGCTGTTTCAATATTGAGAGCTATTAGAAGAGCTTCTCGACTGTCCCTGATATGGTACATCACTTGTCATCTGTTTTTATTTTAAAAAAGGAGGGATTCTTAAAAAACTGAGAAACAGTAATGATTTATTCAGAATGTTCAAAGACTCCAGTAATTCTTCACAAACAAAGGTAGGTCAAGGTGGGTTACTATTTACATTATACATAAGCCAAACAAACATAGAAGTTTATATTCCCCTGCTTGAACTCAATGAATACTTATCTTGTTCATTTTTCATTAATTTTACTTATAATTATTTCAATAATTAATTAACTAATTCAACAAGGTACCATTCATCAGAGCTCAGACTCAAATGTAACAAATTAACATAATATATAATGGCAGTAACAGTAGAGTGTTTGGAAAAAAAATGCTGTCATGGAGACTAATGCCCTCTTTGGTTAAAGTATGATTTAGAAATGTCATGTATATCCTGGTTAAATAATAGTAGCAAGCTCTTAGTACAAATGTCATCATTATTCTGTCTAAACATAGTTAATATCAGTTATGGCAGGTATCATAGCTTTGAGTGCTGTTTGATCAATCCTGATATGGTGTGTGTGGATGCAGCTGTGTTTGGCAGCTAGTACAAATGTCATTATTATTCTGTCTGAACATAATTAATATAAATTGTGGCAGGTATCATAGCTTTGAGTGCTGTTTGATTAAGCCTAACATGGTGTATGTGGATGCAGCTGTGTCTGGCAGCTGTTATATGTTGCCTTTTTCGTCTCTGGGAAGCTCTGGGTTACAGCTTGTGATCGAGGTTTACTGATGTTTGTGTATTAGGAAGAGACAGTTGGTATTTTACTCTGGATCCAGGGGAAGTGGGTGGATAGAACTGTGATTTGGGATATTTTGGCAGAGAATGGTTTGTTTGTATGTCTGCTGAGTGAGAGGTGGAAGGACTGGAGGAATGTGTTATCTCTTGTGGTGGCTTGTTGGGAGGTTTTGTTTTTTGAACTGTTTGCTCTTTGTTCTTTTCCTAGCTGCTGCCTTGCTGAAAGGGAGGGAATTTAGACTGGAAGTTGCAGTGAAGTGAAGCTTTGCTTCAGGTGCATCACAAGACTCTGGTATGCAGCACACAGACAAACTAACAGAAACAGATGCTCCCAGGTTGCTATGGTAATGGAGACAGAGTGATGGTAATGTTTAACGGCTCTGAGGAGCCTCTGAGATGATTCTCGGCAATGACGTTTTTGGTTTTAAAAAAATATATAGGGTTGTTTTAAACCACATGTACATATACTGATGGTATCCCAACACTTCATTTAGTTCATTAAGTTGATTCTTAATAAAAATAAATAAATAAATAAGCACAATTTTATATTTAAAATGTATTTTGGTACAAACACATTAAGGACTTACATAAGAGCAGAAGTCTGAGTTATTGTAAAAGACTAAAAGCACTTGGTGTTGTGCAGCATCCTTTGCAGTGGTCTGGGAGGTGAGCTTGCTTGGAGGTGTTGGGCTAATGGGGATAGCTGATTCAAGGGGTGTGTGGGGTTGCCGGGAAGTGCTAGAGAGTCATCAGATTTCCTTCATGGAAATATCTGTGGGAATGGAAGGTGTGTTGAGTGGTTCATTGGCAGAGTAGCCACTGCATGGAACAGGCTAGTAAAATGGAACAGGACAAATATTGGTTTGGATATTTTAAGAACAGCCTGGAAACACACCACATGAACTAGTGCATGGCATTCTGGCAAAACTGGATTGGCATTGTTGCCTGTGTTTGAAGTACTGACATGTGTGTATGTAAGGATGGAAATATACTTATAACAAATACAAAACTAGAAGGGTCTCATAATTTAAAGTCTATAGACTGTATAAACATGCTTGGAAGAAGCTAATAATAAGAATAAACATTACAGCGTGTGGTCTCTCAAATAACTAAGCAACAACCAAAAAAAAAACAAAACACAGACAATAGTTATGTAATGTACGATTTTAGTAAGTCTAGACATAAAATATATAATCGTCATATAAGATGATGCAGTCTACTGAATTTAGATATTAAAGTCAGGATCTAATAACGTGGGCTTGTATATAATAACTCTTCTGTTTTAACTTGTCATAAATTACATATACTACATTGAACATCAAGGGGAAGTATGATGATTTTCTTATATAAGTAAATATGCATAACAAGTCATGTAATTCCTTTAACTTGAATTGTAGTTTTTGTAACCTGTCTTGTATAATACTTAAGCAGTTACCAAGGTAACTAATGTTTTGTACATGACATCAAACTGACAAAGTTGTTCAAGAGAAACAATAGAAGCCTGAACTTGAAATGTCACAGAATGTAACAATCATATTCTGAACAAATAATATTAAATTGACAATAGACACTCAGTTTAATAACATGGGCTTGTGTATAATAACACTACTGTTTTAACTTGTCATAAATGACATACACTATATTGAACATCAAGGGGAAGCATGATGATTTTCTCATATAAGTAAATGTGCATAACAAGTCATATAATTGCTTTAACTTGAATCGTGGCTTTGTAACACATTTTAACCATACATAATACTTAAGCTGTTACCAAGGTAACTAATGTTTTATACATGACATCAAACTGACAAAGTTGTTCAAGTGAAACAATAGAAGCCTGAACTAGGAATGTCACAGAATGTAGCAATCACATTCTGAACAAATAGTATTAAATTGACAATAATCACTCAGTTTAACCTTTGCTGATTATACAAAATAGAATGCTGTCATTTAAATCTAAAAAATGTCAGTATATGCCATAAAATGTCAATTAATGAATATGGAAAGGGAACTTGTAATCATTAATCACAATAAATTAATTTGTTGTTTTTAACCTATAATTTCACTCATTTTATAATAAGAAATGACAGATATGAAAATCCTTATGTGTAGGAAATGGGGGGAGGAGGAACGCACTGATAATTAAAATGTACTAACTTTCATCAATGTTTACATAAAACAAACTTGATGCTTTAGGTAAGTTAGCAACAAACAAAGTGATTACTTAAATGCTGGCAATGAAATATAACTTCTGATATATCCAGTAAAATATATTGTATTATAAACCTTAGGTATAAATATTATTACCATCTCTTTATATTGGTTCATAGATTAGTGGGCCATTTTATGCCTACCAGTTACCCCATGTGAGAATCAAACACTGCACCTTGTGTTTGTAAGGTAAACACCTTAACCATTATGCCAACCTCCCACTCAAGTGATACATTTTGAAAGACTTCATCAATAAGAGTGAATATGTTAAATAACTGTGTGCTATAATCTTTTCCTGAGGTTTTATATATGATACATCCTACTTTACTATGATTGAATTGCTTGTCATCTATCTTTCATGTAAATAATTGCTCATACAATAAGTAGATATTTATACTGTATCAGAATTCTGTCTAATCTACAATAGTACTATATCTGTTCAAAATAATATAAATATTGCTTATTCCTATTACAAATATTCTCCATATGATAACTGAATTTATGGAGCTCAGATGTTCTGGATTGTCAAGGTATGAGTGATAATCTGATGGGTTTATCCATCAGCTTAGGAATGATTTTCATTCCGTGGCTAGTGCGAATCTTAGTTTTGTTAACATTTATTAATTTAAATTTATTTCACAGAAACATTTTTTTGTATGCCTAACCAAAACATTACTTTATTGGTAAACAATCAAAGTAAAAAACTGATAATTTCCTTTAAAAGCTCAGATATATACTTTATAGATATCAGAGGAAAATGTTTAATAGTCACAATGAAACAAAGAATACATACCCTGGGATTCATGAAGCTCAGCGTAAGGATGGTTTTAGCCTTGCGTCGAGCATCCTCATTACAGATGGTGCAGCAGTGCCATATGAATATTTATGAGGGTGCAACACCGCACCCTTGATGTGCACAGGAAATGTGTGCGAGTGCAAGGGGCGTGGACAAGTGCTCTATGGAGGCGTAAACATGCCCCGACAGTTGCACAACCTACTAGGCTTACTATTAGAGCCCGCCTCTAATAGTAAGCCAGTAATTCAGCGTCCATGGATACCAAAATGTATGCTAAGCATTCAAGAGTGTCCACAAACAGTGAAATAAAATCGAAGTAGTAAACGCACAAGCACGTAGTGGAATGTTGAGCCCCATCCTTAGAACTTCCACAATTAGATTTTCCGTGTCCCTATTTTATATTTGTATTGCTTATTGCTGCAGTATCGAAAATGTAAGCAAAGTGCAGCATGTTTGCACTTCGCTGCCCTCCACCGAGCATAACTTACACATCAAAATTATTCAAATAGAGAAAAACATGGGGAAATCATGGTAAATGTCAATAGTGTAGTAGTTAGAGCATCCACTTAAAGAGCAGTAATTCACGGTTCGAGTCCAACTATAGCACATATCATTTTCCATGTGGACTGAATGTCATTTTGCTGTAAAACCAATATAGTAACATGTAAATGTGAACTTGAGTATCGCATGAGATATTTAACTAAATTTCATTCAATCAAAGTGGTACTGTCATAATGAATAACGTACTAGTAAGCAGGTGTAAGCACAAATAAGCAGCAGTAAACATATATAAGTACCAGTAAGCAAGTCTGAGTGCGCTTGCGCGGGTGTAAACAGTGGCCAGCATAGTAAATGTATAGAAGTATGTACAGATATATATTATATATATATATATATATATATATATATATATATATATATATATATATATATATATATATATATATATATATATATATATATATATATATATATATATATTTTATATATATATATATATATATATATCTACACATATCTATGAAGAATGAATGTCATAACAATAAAGCATGCAAAAGGAATGAGAAGGGAATC